>NC_142748.1:3246633-3546633 GCF_051943395.1 Hippocampus bargibanti | reverse complement strand
CAGCTCCTGCAAGCGGCACATTGGCAGTTCGAGGTAAGGAGGGGGGAGAGAGAAAATGAAGTCGGCACGCGGCAACTGTTTATGTTTGCTCCGTGCGGTTAGCAAGCGCCCGTGTGGCTCGCCAACCTTTTTTTCCACCCGCTGCCTTTCACCAAACCCGCTTTAAAGAAAATCACTGTAACAATCGAACGCCACATATGCACTGCAGACATAGATTAAAAATGTAACACTGTTGCGAAACCCACTCCTTTAGGATATCCAATTAGACTTTACTCGAGATTAAATTGTATAATCCTTCCTACTGCAGCGCTGTTCACGTGTGTACAATACTGTAATAAATGGTCACGGCGTTGTCTATTAACGAATAGCAAATCCGGACATGCATGTGTCGCCACATGCCTGATCTATTGCGAAACAAGCCATGTTTGCCCGTGGCTATGGCTTCGCTATCCGTTCACAACAAAAGATAGAAAATGCAATCTAATTTCTGTTTTCTTTCGTGTTGCTTTTTTTTTAGACTGCACTCAGTGCCTTTTTCCAAGAAACAAATATCCCATATGGCCATCATCATCAAATGGTGAGTTTTGGGTGTGAAATAACTCTTTAAACTTAACATTTCTTTCCCCCCCTATGTCGTTAAAATAATCTACGTAAGTATTGAATGGTGTCCCGCGTTGCATGAAGGGCGATAACGACCCTCACAGCCTGGGAGGGTTGGTGTGTTACTAACAATAACAAAGCACATGTCGGCCATGTTGTAAGCTTGCTGTAAACACACACACACACACGCACACACTGACTGCAGCCACTATACGCATTACAGGAAAAAAGAAGCAACTGTTAAATCACTTTGAAAAAAATATATACTTTTCTTAAATGAGAACATTTGTTTTAGGCCGCAACGGAAAATACAGTTTCCTGGAAGACCGGCAGTGCCTTTTTCAATAGTACCACTGTGCTTGAATTAATCTCATATGCTTTTTTTTTGCTACTCCCCCCTCACATGACACATCAGCAACCTTGGGGAGGTGGGGGGCATCATTATGGAGGAAAGTGGAAGTTGTCTGAAGGACATAAACACACTCCCCCTGACTGACTTAGAAGTTCCATTCATTTTGTGACTGCAGAATATGAGCTCTGTATACCTAAAGCCAGTGTGTAAAGAAATACAGTGCCGACTTTTGGAACGCCAACTGTGGTTGGTCCCTATAACTTATTTAGTACAGTGTGTCATCTCCATGCTCCTAGTGAGTGTTTTCATTGTGCATGTGTGTGTTTTGACTGTGGTGAGTGAGCAATTTGGAAATTGGGGGTTCCAATACAGCGCATGGCCTTTCCATGTCGAGTTCACATGCTCTCATCCAGCTTTAATGTGGTTTAGATGTGCGTCAATTAATCGGCAAATATTTTAATAAAAGATTGTGGGAAGACCTTGAAATGTATTTTTGAATTTTATTTTGTAAAGAAATATCTCAATTCCAGGAATTTCAGCCTCGCTACAATGAATATTTTCAGATTTCAGTTGTATTCCATGACATGTCTTTGTTTAGTCAAATTAAACATCTGTTTATTTACCTTTATTTTGGTCTGCTCGCTACTATTTTATACAATACAAGAAACATTTTTATTGCGCTCCCTGTAACAAAGTGCTTTAGAGAACGGCTTACCATAAAAGAACAACATAATACAATACAACACAGAAAATACAAGGCAGTCATGTAATTCAAACCACTTTTCCTGTATATGCTTTGTTGTCTGATGCAACTCTCGATGAAAGAGGAGAAAATCAAAGTGTACTTTATAGACCAAGGCAGGAATTGAATCAGAATCATGTCATTGGTATGCATGTTCTGCGCTGTCAATTAAAAATAATGCTGTTTTTTTTTTAAATAAAAAAGATTTGAAATTAAAAATGTTATTGACAGATGAATTGATGAACTATTTCTTTAAAAATTGATTGACAGATGAACTATTTTCATCATCGTCATTGCATTCGTGATATGACAGAAAATTGACGTGATGCGGAGGTGTTTATGAAAGTCAACACGCTCCCAGCTCATTTCATCATCTCATTATAGGTAGCATTTCCCATCGATTAGCAAGACTGTAGGAGGGAGACATATTTGAAGGATATTAGGCAATGAATGACTTCTATCACTGCAAATGTCCACTTTCAGATTCAAGTTTCAAGTTGGGATAAAATGCCCAAGTCGATGACGGTTATTCAAATCAATTTTGCAGATCCACACATTAAGTTATGATGGAATGATAATTGCCGCACCGACGACATCGGAATTGAAGAGTCTGAACCAGGGGTGTCAAACTCATTTCACATCGTGGGCCACGTATGGCCTCGGTAGATGTCAAGTGGGCCGAACCATTAAAATTATGCCATACATGCTATAAATAACCAAATATTATTCCTTCAATACCGAAACATGTTGAAAACACACCAAGCACAAATGTTTCCCACACATCTCTAAAAAAAAAAAAAACCGCTATGGTCAATTTTTCATTGAAAATTCTCCACTACTTATCTACTTTTCTCTGTTTGGATAATGACATTTTGGCTAATGAGGTTGTTGAAACCGCAGTTGAAAAAAAACCCACTGCTGTTTTCTTCTACGTTGATCGAATCAGTACCAATCTGCCCTTTAGTGGACAATCCTTGAATTGCACCTCATTAAAAATATCAATTCCATGTCGTTTTTGCATTTTTTCCACTTTTACATTATCCTGCGGGCCTGATCAAACCTCCCCGTGGGCCGGTTCCGGCCCGCGGGCCGTATGTTTGACACCCCCTGATCTGAACTATGGTTTTTCAGTCACGAATATGAATGTGACTGGGTTATTGTCTACTCAAGCCTGTGACATAATTGAAGTTTGTTCATGTTTTTAAATTTTACCCTTTGTATTTATTTTTAAAAATATTGCAGTTTCTGCCTTAAAAAAAAACAAGTGCTTAGATTATGTGGAGTTAGTGATACTGATCAGTCCACCAATACTGAAAAGGTACCAAACCATGACGCAACATGCAATCCAGCAAGAATTTAGAAGACTTGA
Source organism: Hippocampus bargibanti (assembly GCF_051943395.1). Taxonomy (NCBI): domain Eukaryota; kingdom Metazoa; phylum Chordata; class Actinopteri; order Syngnathiformes; family Syngnathidae; genus Hippocampus; species Hippocampus bargibanti. The sequence continues at coordinate 3,543,570 of NC_142748.1, read as the reverse complement.
GTTTCATGCAAGTTGGCATTGCTACTCGTCAACGCCTGAACGCCCACCCTGGGAGACGGACAGGTTGTCATGGTTTCTGCGAGTGGCCGTCCAGGAACCCTGACAAAACACCTTTTTTGTCTTTGGGGTTGGTTAAAGAAGCACATCAATTTTTTTTTCCAGAACTTCAAGAGCAATTGATTTTGAGAAGTTTGGTCACTTATCCCACAAGGAATCATCGTTAAAAAAAGTTGATGTGATTCCTGGACGGCTCTGGATTGGATTTGATTCGCCTTTCTTAGTCTGGCATTGGAGAAATTTACAGTTCACAGCAGCAAAGTGATGAAAGTAAGAGGAAAGGAAAGGAAGAAGTAGAAAAACAAAATACAGGAGCTGCTGTAAAGGCAGCCACTCTTGCGGCGCAATCTTGAAGTCAAAACAACAAAAAACTAAACGAAATAACAAATAATGTGACACAACACAAGAGACGCGGTCATTCAATCCTAAACAGGTTCTGCACACTCTGTTACATGAAGCAGTTCTAGATGAAAGAGGGGATCAAAGTGTCCTTTTCACTAGTGGATAAGGGAAGTGATGGTAAAATGTACATGTCTGCTATAAACACAAAGCCATCGCATCCATTGACGAAAGAGATTGTCTCACATCTCCTGTCCCACGTAAATCCGCTTCAATTCCAAGCCGCGACAGTTCCACATACTTAATTATGAACAAAGCGGGGCTGTGAAAATGCTGCCCATTACAGGCGCAAAAAAAAAAAAGTACAATCGCCCCAGATCTGCCCAGCGACAACAATCAAATGGCACCGACATTCCTTCCAAATCAAAAACAGTGCTGGCATATTCATGTTGCCGAAAAGGCGCAACCGCTCAGCACAGTCGCCTCATTGATGAATGTCGTGGCCAAAATTGCTGGAAAAAATAATCCGGTGCTTGTTTATTTGGTGGTAACGGTATCAAATGTTGCCTTAATTTGATTTTTGTTGCCAATTCATGTTTTTAATCACACAAAAAAATACAACGTGGCTGCCGCTAGTCTAAATAGGAGTGTCATAATCCTCAATTTAATCCAGTTTGACTGCGTTTAACGGGAGAACGGCTACTGCAGTGTGACAGCGTGTCAGGTTATCGGGTTACAGGGTGCACGAAAGGGTCAAGTTTAAATTTGTTGCAATGTCACCTTGAAAGAAACCATTCTAATGGAGACGGTTAACTGATGAGTGCGAAGGACAGCAATGACAAATTGTTGCTATGGCAACTTTGCTTCACCTGGTTATATGGTCTCAGAATTTTGGCGGGCCGGCCTCAATGGGAATTACGGTTGTTAAAATCACAATTGCAACAGTTTTAAATTCGAAATAAGCAAAAAGTTGTAAATACTTGGAACGAAAGTACATTTTTATGCATGCTAGATCCCTAAATGCCTAAAAAAAACTGACATTAATCTCTTATTGGGTGTAACCAAGGATGGGCCATGCACTAATCCGCGGTGACGTGAATTGAGACTTCAGAAAATTAAAGCGGATCATAACATATTGTCGCGTATATTAACAAAGGAATGTTTGATGAATCAGTTCCTCTGCCCATCCCTATGCTTCTAGCTTGATGCTAACGCTAAGAAAACATTAGCAAAAGCTAAAGTTGTTTGACCGGTAGAACAAAAGTAGGTTCGTTCACAATGCCAGTTTGCGCAACGTGCATATTGTTGCTTTGAAAGCCATATATTGATTTTCTTGAATTTACCAAAGGAAAATCGATCCTGACTTCAATTGAAAGGATGGGCCCTTTCAAATACAGTATATATCTTTTTATTTATTTATTTTGGCGTGCGTTGTTCTAATAAAAAGTCATTCAAGGTAAGTTGGCACAAACACCCAAGCAAATAAAACCACAAATGCCAAAGGATTTAGCTCAATCTCTTGCCTTCAAATGCAGCCATGAACTGTACAGACTTGCTGTCAATCATGTTTTTTTTTTACTTATAATCGCCAATGTTTCACTTTTGGCGCTTTACGCATAGCCAACATGTGGGGACAGTTATTCAAAGGTTGTTACTGGTTTGGGATCGTCGGATTTGCTAACATCGGGGTCGGTTGGATGGTTATACTTAGGAGTATCGTGTCTCCCTTTCTCTACTAGGAACACATTGATACAATGGCCACAATATGTAACAGAACTTTTGCTTCTTGTTTATTTACTAATCCAACTATTAATACATTTATGGCCGCATTGTCGTTTATTTTCTCCTCCGGAGAGCTTTAATGGGTGTGATCCGAAATATGATACAATCGCCTCATGTTGCGTATGGGTTTCTCAAAAAAAAATATAGCTCAACGGTGCGACACGGGAGCCCAAAAATAAACTCGTTCAAAGCTGAGTAAGACAGTGGATTTTATCTCTGAAGTTTGTTTGTATTATTATGAGTGACATCTGGTGATGGCTTGTCGAGGTTGAAGTATACGTTGTGAAAAGCAACCATATACATAACAAACTGACAAATCAGTAGTAATGTCTGTCTAGTCTACACCCATGTCTCAAAGTGACTCTTTGTTGGTACGTGAACTAATCATTGAATACTGTTGGAAGCTAGCAAGTCACAAATTGTTCAGCGATTCTGTAATTTCCGAGGTCATGGGGGGGGGGGGGGGTAACTGATTGGACAAGAGAGTCAAGAGCTGGGAGAAAAAAATGGACAGAGAATTTTGGGAGAGCCGTGGGCAGACAATCGCGGAGAATGCAGCACATGTTTTGGTATAGGCTAAAAAAGCCATTAAAAAAATTGATTCTAAGAGCAAGCTAAGCACGTGCTGACAGTGTCTCCCGCTTTGACCAGCGCTCGGAAAGCAGCAGTTCTTCCCAAAAGCTATCACGGCATCATCATCATCGTTTCCATGATGACATGTTCTCCTTACAACAGCCTCAATGAACATAGCGAATCCACATATGACCAGAAATAGGGAAATGAATGGCCCCCAGCTGGATGACTTCCACAGCTGTCCGGGAACATGTGATCCCCCCCTCACCGCTCATCATGTGACTCAGAAACCGACACAGTGACAAAGCCTGCTTTAATCCCGCCGCAGTTATGGTTGTTTAAGAAAATGTAGCGAGGACCTCATGTGGTTTCCTGTTAATCAAGTCAGGACTTGCTTATCGTGGGTCAAAGAATCCATCATCCTCTTCACTTCCAAACAACAACAAGACCTTGAATCAAAATGAGCCACATATGAAGTCATCCTGGGTTGTATCCAGTTAGATGGATGAATACTTCCCTGATGTGTGACAAATGCCAGGAACAAACTGTTTCTGGAACTTTATTGTGCCGTAATTACCGGTTATCACCGCCATCACACAGAAGGTGAATGCGGCACATTTTATGAAGGTCAATGTGCAGTTTCTCGACAGCGACAGAGCAAACCTTCAATCAATTGTCTGGTTTGTGTAGCTGCCTCCCTCCTCAAAGATTGGTCTCGACTCGAGACCCGCATTTGGTCCCGGTGTCTGCTCAAGACGCTTGCGGATGTAATACGGCATTCATAAATCATGATGGCATCGCATCGACTGTCTGCTCTCAATTCCTGCGAATCTAAAACACTGTCGTCACTTGCTGAAACGTCATGTAGAAGAGATGAAAAGGAAGCTATTTTCGTCAACGTGCATAGCGAAGTGGACTAATATAATCGTACACTAGTAGCTATTTGGTCTGTAAGACCACAATGCATTGGACAATTCCATTCCATAAACATGCAGAGGTACCAACGCACCTCCATGCCAGGCACTTGGCCACATCTGAAGGCTCTAAGCGTGGGTAGTGCTCTGCATGTTGCCCAGCGAGTTTCCCGGAGAACAGTTTCCCAGAACCTTAACCACTCACACGATGACTTTTCAACTCGGCACTTCTTAGTGGAAGGATTTTGGGTTTCAAATCCAGTCCTGTGCTTTCACATTGGCCCATTTCCTCATTTGAGAGGCATTAGCTTGCAGGCCGGCTCGTCAGATGACATTTCAATAGATCTTAGCTGAGATCTAATCTTACTATTCCTGCTCTCTCACCTCCACAAGCTTAGTTCATCCTTTTCCTGCTTTCCTGGATCACGTTCGTTACCCCTAAGCCGTTTTCTCATCCTGCTATTTGTTCTGACCAGTGTACATTCCAAGTTTGCGTAGTATAGCAAAAATTACGGAGGGGCGGAAGGGGGAATGTATTGTCACTAGACCCGTTCAGTGACAAATAGTGCTTCTCTTGGCAGTCTAAACCCGTGTGTTTTCTTTCCAGCTGCTCTGCCTCGTGATGACCTTTGGCCCAGTTTCCGTTGCCTGTCTTTTACAAAGCCAAACTATTTTTTTTAATCATTTTTTAACATGCGAACTGGCAAAGGAATCTACTGTTAGCATGCTTGCCATTGTACGGCGTGCTGCTGAGAACAAATGTTACATTTAGTTGTAGTTCTCCGATTTCTTCCTGTTGCAACCTCCTTTATGCTTTTCTGTCTTCCTCATGTTCTGTACATTTGACAGAAGCATACAAAAAACATGCGGACTGGCTAATGATCAACTGTGTTCAGCTGCTAGATGCTGAGGTGGAACGAGTGAAGGGTCATGGTTGAAAAGTTAACTTCAGAAAACAAAGCTACATACGTTTCATACAATGCCTTCGTTAAAGTACAGTACTAGTCTGCTTGCGGTGAATCGGTCTGGGTAGAACTTATCGCACACTTGCGCCAAACCCAATTTCCTTTAGACTACAGGACCTGAGTGTTAGTTTTGGACTTGGGTCAAAAGTTTAGATTATCCTTCCTTGGTGCTAGCTATTTACCACCATTCGTCTTGACAGAACTACTGTAAACAGAGGCAAGTTTGTAGGCCGCTTGCTAACGCAGGTCTGCCTTTGACTTTTTAATAGGATTGAGATAAGGGCTTTTCGATGGTCCAGAACATTGACTTTGTTATGCTTAAGCCATGTCGCGACCAGATTGCCAGTATGTTTCGTTCATTGTCCGTTTGGAAGACCAGTTTGTGCCTCAGCTTCTTGACTGACCTATTGAGACCTTGCTGCAGTATTTCCACAGTATTCTTTCTTCATGATGGCGTCTATGTATACTTCTATATGCTGAGATGCAGTATCATAGAGGATAACATGAAGTAACATGTAAAATAAGAGAACCTCCACCCCACACTTCCCCCTTTCAATCTCGCACACTCTTGGTATTTACCAGGAATGCGTTTGGTGAGGCTGTAAATAGCTACCATCTGATCTGTTTGCACACAAACACACACACGCAAGTTCATCCACAAACGGTGGAGTGTTTCGGTGTGTCGAGGGCATTTGGGGCAGCTGCTGACTATCAGCCACGCGTTCCCCATGCCGGAAAACTGAGTCGTAAGAGGGCCGCTGCGACCACAGAGCTTGGTCCTGTCAACCGAAGATCTGCGCTCTTTTTCTCACAACAGTCGTCCCCATGGTAACGCTTCGCTGTTGGCTGTGTTTTGAACACAGACTCTCAAGTCTTTTGTGTTATCCCCCTGGTCTTTTCCATGTGCAAAAGCAATCGGCGAGACAATTCAGAACTTAAATCCTTCCTTGACATCGCTCAGCTCATATTTTGGCAGCGTTTTCACTACAAGTTGGATATTGACATTTGAAGCAATGGCTTCAATCTTTGGGGCGGGGGGGTCTGTCAACAGTTTTTGATTAACTGGTCGTTTACAGTCATTGTCAGCTGGTAGTAAACTTAAAGTTAAGCATTAACCACTTTGTTTCCATCACTTGAGCTCGGTTTCTAAGGTCGGCGCTCTCACCTGAAAATCCACACACACCCCTAAAAACTTGTTTGAGAACTAGTCAGTGCCACAGCTGAAATAATTCACCAAATTATCGGGATGCAACTTTATTATTCTACTCATTTTATCAGACTGGATGGAGAAACTAGCGTATTTTTCGCCGCAACACGCTCCATTTTCGCAAAAGCTGACAGTGCTCCCAATAATCGGATGCGCCTTCTGTATGGATCAATATTTCGATTTCTTCGATGTAGTATGTTAGCATGTTTTGTAAAGCGCTTTGTTACAATTGCGGCGGTTGTGAATGCTATCTGTAAATACTACCTGTATTGTATTATATTCATTTTAGCGTAGCTCCATCTATGCCTAACTCAACCGCAACTCACACATTATAAAACATTTCCAGACATTCCCCTACTTACAAACATTGGAGTTACGAACAACGGTACATATGAACATTTTTGAAGTAAACATATGTAGTCTTCTGCAACTCACGCATTATCAAACATTTACAGATGCTCCTCTATTTACGAACATTCGATTTACGAACAACCGTACATATGAACATTTTTGTAGTAACATGTAGTATTCTCTGCAGTTGTACATGTACATATCTTTATAGAGCATTTATTTTATTAAATGTTTATTTTTCAGTCCAAACCAATACAGGTTACCCATACAAGCCTTTAACAACAACATACTTACATAAACCTTAAACGTACTTAGCACCGAATCAACTTATGAACAAATTCACCTTAAGAACGACTGTTCGGAACCTATCTCTTTCGTAAATTGGGGAGAGTCTGTACATATACATATTTTTAAACAGAAAAATATCTCAAGCAAACAAATCTCGTTTTTGGTTTCGTCCAATATCCACGTCCACTATGCTATACTATTGCTCTTTTGATTAGTCGCTGCCATGTACTGAACCCCACAAGATCTCTGTTACTTCAAAAGACACACAAAGCACAATCGGTCGTTGTGAATACAAACACCGGATAGCTTCCAATGCCACATAATTCAAAAAAACGTCACAACTGTCTATTGATAATTCTGTGACAGTAATCATTTCCTTGCGACAGCCTCGAGAAAACAACTTGCCTTTGTAAACTGGCATCCTTTATCTGTTGACAGTACACATTCTAGTACTGAAGTGACCTTTATGCTACAAATGGAGCATTGTTTTGACCCTGCGCAAGGGTGTGGGGGGGTATTCACCACCTCAGTTTTACAAGTAATGGTTCTATCGTCAGATTTATTTTATTTTTGTAAGTCAAATTCATTCAGATTATTCTGATCGTTTGTAATGTTACAAAGAAGAAAAGAATAGTAGTAATGATTTGTCAAAGCTCACCCGAAAATGTTCCTTTAGATTTAATTCCCTGCACCTCCCACTAGTCCAAACACGATATTCCGGTTAAAATTGCATTTGTGGAATACGATACACACACTCTGATGGTTTTTTTAACTAACCGACTAGCATATTTTCCTCTTATTTGAGCCAAGTAAGTGTCCCAACATTTATTTTCAGTGCTACTGAGTACCAGTTCCCAGTATAAAAAGAAATTTAGTTTTTCCATCCTGCCTTTAAAGGACAACCGACACCATTTTTTTGTTTCCTAACTGACATCAGAAAAACGTTTTATAGCATCTAAAATACCCAAAACACACAGGCTGAGATTTTTAGTCAAATTCAAAACACCAATAAAAATGAGTTAGTGTCCCAAAACTACTTCAAAATGACCCCGGAAATGGCGAGTTTCAGGTGGTCCCGCCCCTTTGTTCGTGAAGTCACGCCAGAAGGTCTTGCCTTGCTTTAGAATCAAAACAATGGCTTCAGATTCGGAGAAGATGCTTTGTTGTTACTCATCCAGTTATGAATATGATTCAAATAGTTCTGAAGAGGAAAGCATAAATGTTTGCAATCGATTAAAGAATTCTTTCCGTATCATTTTGAGGCGTCTGGACTCCAATGTAGCATCCCAGAAAATGCACAAGATGGCACCCAAGCTCCATTGGAAATGGGCTGATTTGTTCGCTGGAATTTGTGTCAACTGGTATCAAATAGTAGTCTTGGTGCAACACACAACGGTTCACCGCGTTATTTGTGTTTTCCTTCTAATTTCGCCATCAACACGAAGTTTTCAGACCAAACAGAGTACCCAAAATGCATTGTGTGTCGCTTTCTCGGTCAGGGGCGTTCCTGACGTGACGTCACTGAAGGAATCGTCAACAACTTAAAAACAAGACTTCCTGAATATTCAGCGAGTCTTAAAACGTAAAATATAGCCATATGCGGTGGAATCTTTGTACAATACGCTCAGTAGAAGTCATTTAAAGTGATTTTAGAAAATACGGACACAACTTGTCCGGAGGCGTCGGTTGTCCTTTAAATTTCAATCATTCCTTTTCACGATTTTTGTTGAGTCTCAAACAAAAAGCTAAACGTGTAAACTGCACTGTGTGTTACTAACTTGAATGACTCGACAGCTTGTGTTTATGGATGAGTCAGAGGTCTCGGGCAGACAACCTGAGAGGACAGGTGTCAGTTTTTTTTCTTCACCCCCCCCCCCCCACCCTCCTGCATTTTCTATTCAAGGACAAAGATCTCAGTCGCCCACAAGAACGCACCGTGAAGATAAACAAATCCAGATATTAGTCCCCACCGTTGCACACAGAAAGAGAGAGAGAGAAAAAAGCAGTCGAGGTCACGAGCACTTTCGAGGGTGTCGTTTACCGCAGGAAAACGGTCTCAAAGACATGAGCCAGCACTTCCTGTTAGGAGTACACCGCGGACATGCTCGATTTACATAACAACGTGAAACAGGGAGAACCTATGAGCCAAGTGTGACCTTGGTAATATACAAGAAGCTGCACTTTAACTCATTCGCTGCCAGACCATGTGCAAAAAAATGTGTTCACGACAGTGCCAGGGTTTTTGTCATTATGACTCAAATTGCAGGACCCACATAATATTGAGTTTTACGACTACATAAACATTCAATTCAAAAATTCCTTCAAAATAAAGGATGACAAAAATGATGGATGATGACGAATCCGTTTTTTTTAGTTTTTCAATGTAATAGCTTAAGTTATTTTTTTTGAAGAACATTTTCTTTATTTTGTTAACAAATTTTTTTTTGTGTGTCAATTTAATCATGGTTAGTTTTTGTGAACAATAATATTTTGCACTGCGTCAATTAATTATTTTAACAGGATGAAACACAGTTTAAATACTAAGTTAAAAGTTTAAATACTAAGTTAAAAAAACACAGTTCAGAATAATTTAAATAGATTTATTTTATTGCCTTTTAACTCCTTCACTGCCAGATGATGTACTAAAATGTGTCCACTCCAGTGCCAGGGTTTTCGGCATTTTCACTCAAATTGCAAAATATTGAGTTTTAGGACTACATAAACATTCAATGCAGCATAAGAAACCTGTATACTCTTTTTTCATTTGGAAAAGAGTTAATTCCTAAGTTATATGGGTCTGGAGTTATCTGATCTTGAAATGGGGGCAGCTGTACAAAACAAATTCGGCTCCCTTGTGAAAGGGAAAACACATTGCCAGAGGTCTGACCAGCGCTTTATCGATACTAACCGTAAGAAAAATCAAAAAACGTACAAATTTGGGAATGGCGCTCCGTGTCATTATTTTCAATTCCCGAATAAATTTAGGGATGGCAGTGAATTAGTTAAAGTGAATGTGGAGCGTTAAAATTATGGCGGGTTTCAGAGAACGGTGCACAATTTGGCGGTACGATGACAAAAGAGCCCCTTCAGAGACAAATAATTGCCATTTAGCCACCTTAGTGTCCAAAATGTGTTTTTTTTAATTCTGAAATGAACAAACATTGTGAAATTTTGAAGTGTATGCAGGATTACGTTACATGTCGACATGCTTTGAGAATGTACAGTTAAACCGTCACTCAATGTGAATGCCTCATTGTTTCTTTTGCAGTCTGATTGACTCACTAGCTTTGTCTACGACCTTGGGTTGTGCACCTCGTAAATATGACTGCACCTTTGCCTCCCGCCGGAATACAGCGAGTTGTTGTTGTCACAAACAACCTGGGAGGAAGCCAGCCGGGCATGGAGTCGTTGCACGCCTTGTGTGTTATTTATTGAGGAAGTGGGTGAAAAGCTTCAAGGCGCTTGGTTGCTGTTTTTGGTACAGGCATGACTTACGTGTGTGTGTGTGTGTGTGTGTGTGTGTGTGTGTGAGTGTGCGCGTTTTGGGTGTGTTGCCTGGCAGCACAAAAGCAAGGCCGCTGGCACAAAACAAAAAGGTTATTTTGGTGTCTGCTCGCAGTGAGGACAGAAAAGACACATCGTGATATAAATTGGAACATTTCTGATCATATTGATTTGAACAGCAGTACCTCTCCTTATGAAATTAATCGGTTTGTGAAAGATTGAAAAAAAACAATCTTCCACAAACCAATTGCTTTCATAAGGAGATGTACATTTTATAAGTCAAGACGCGTTTTTCATGGGAATGCGCTAATCTGTTCCAAATCCCCCAAAATTCAGGTATAATTGCTTTATTTTTTTACTTTTTGTTTTTTATTTTATTTTCAACAGTAGCCAAAATGGAAATGTATAGTACCACTTTATCAATTTTTTTTTGACGACGATACTAGTGCAGCGTGTTCTACCGGAAACAAATTCCTTGTGTGTTCTACATACTTGGCAATAAAGATGATTCTGATTCTGATTCTGATTTATCATCCAAATATTTAAAACACACCGTACTTTCCGACGTACAAGGCACACTGTCAATGAATGAAAAATAGTTTTCCAAATATATAAAAGTATCCAAATATAACATTATATCACATTATAAGGCATTACAACAGTAGGCTGGCCTGTACGAACTACTAATCAGGGGTGTCAGTCATTTTTTTTCATTTTTTTTCTACTTTCATTTCTTTCATAACTTTGCTGCTGTGAAATGTAAATTTCTCCACTGCGAGACTAATAAAGGCAAATCCAATCCAATCCAATCCAATTTTTGGCCACGGGCCACATTGTAGTTTTGGTTTTCTCTCGAGGGCCGTTATGAATTTGGGGAAGCCATTAGAATGTTCAATCCCCTCCACATATTACATATAGAGCACACAGCAAATGAATGAATAACTCGTTTTCAAATCCGAAGTCAAGAATAATGACTTTTATTGTGGTTGACATTCAAAAATATGAAATTTTGGCTCAGATTTTAGCAAGCATCATGTTATTTCACAAGTTTAATTTGCTTTCGCGGGCCGAAAAAAATGTTGTGGCGGGCCAGATTTGGCCCCCGGGCCTTGACTTTGACACCTGTGAACTACTTCTTAGATAGGGGGAACTGGAGTCCGAATGCTGACAGTATTTGCGAGACCTGTTGTGGCGTAATAGTACTTCACATATAGGCGCAGCATCATCTTTTGAAGAAAATCAAGGCTTTTGGATTGCGCCGTATACACCGGAAAATACAGTACATGTTACACTTACACTACTGCACGATAAATGAATTATGCATAATGAAAAAAATAGTTAATAAAAATGAAGGTTATTTATGTATTATATCTCGTTTTATGTATTAATTTGTGTCTCTATATTTATTTGTGTATTTATTGATTTAGTTCATATTCTCTCACTCAAAGGCTTTTTTTGCCCTTGTGTTTTGTCAAGAAGTGATGCAAGGACGTTTACTTTTTGTCAGCTTTTAACTCATTCATTGCCAATCCCGAATTTTTTTGACAATTGAAAATATGACGTGGAGTGCCATTCCAGAATTTGTTCGGGTTTTGGTGGCCGATAAAGCGATGGTCAGACCTCTGGCAATGTTTTTTCCCTTTCACGGGGGCAACATTTGAATTTTGTACAGCCACCCCCATTTCAAGCTCAGATAACTCCAGATCCATATAATGTAGGAATTAACTTTTTTTTAATTAAAGAATAGAGTCTAAAGTTTCTTATGCTGCATTGCATGTTTATATAGTCCTAGAACTCAATATTCTGAGGATCCTACAATTTGAGTGAAAATGACAAAAACTCTGGCACTGGAGTGGACACATTTTTGCACATCGTCTGGCAGTGAATTAGTTAAAACACAATAAATCAATTTAAATTATTCTGAACTGTATTTTTTATGTTATCTGATACAATTTAAACGGTATTTCATCCTGTTATAATTCATTGCCGCAGTGCAAAATATTATATTATTATTATTTATTATTATTATCACAAAAAACTAACCATGACTCAAATTGACAAAAAAAAAACATTTGTTCACAAAATAAAAACGAAAATGCTCTTATAAATAAAATGAAGCTAAACATTGAAAAAGAAACTTATTTGTCTTCATCCCTCATTTTTGTCACCCCTTATTTTGAAGGAACTTTTGAATAGAGTGTTTATGTAGTTATAAAACTCTATATTCTATGGATCCTGCAATTTGTGTGAAAAAAAAAATGGTACTGGAGTGGACACATTTTTTTGCACATCATCTGGCAGTCAATGAGTTAAATATCCAAGTTAAACATTAGCATAGTGAGCGATATACTGCATCAAAACCAAACTATACACGCATAAAATACATTACAGGATGATGCTTGTGAATAGCCAATGGCAGAGAAGCTATAATAAGAATGTTGCGTTCAGGAAACTCGGGAACTATGAATATCAGGCCAAAAAAAGTTATTTAGATTTTTCATATCTTGAAATGTATTTCATAACAACAGCTAATATTAGTCAATGGGATCTGTGGCTCCCTTTGGTTTTGGAAGCTCTCTAATATACGGTTTCCTTTTGTTTTCCTCAGATGTGCACACCAGCCAACACACCAGCGACACCCCCAAACTTCCCGGACGCCCTGACCATGTTCTCCCGACTCAAAGCATCCGAGAGCTTCAACAGCGGCAGCCCCATGGCGGCATCTGCGGCCACCTCGCCCCCGCAAATGAGCGGCTGGGGGGTATCACCCAATGTACCCCACGCGCCGCGCCGCCGCCGCCGCCCTCGCAGGGACTTTGGACTCAAGGGCAGCCTCCCACACAACCCTGCCCCGCTTGGCCCACGGGCGTCAACCCACACGGGGGCGCCGAGCAAAAGGCCACCGTAGCGATGGAGGCGGAGAGATGAATGGCCACACCCACTAACCCCACCCTTCCGAAACAACAACAACAAACGTGGCAAGACGGACGTGGAAATGATGCAAAGCAAGAAAAACTTTTGTGTGAACAATTTCAAGAGGAAAAAAAAAACAATGCAAATATGAAAGTAGAAAAAAAAAACATACGCACACATATAGTAATAAAAAATATGTGAAATCTTTTAGTTTTTCTTACTATAAAAGAGAAATATCGGAACCTGAGAAAAAAATACTAATCAACCGTCTCGCCCAAGGATTCTACGTGATATTCAAGGACATTCAAGGCAGCAAATTTTGTATATTATTTTTTTTTCTTCAGAAACCCTTTTTATTCGAATTACCCCCCCCCCCCTCCTCCACTCGGTCTTGTGTTTCTGCAACTGTGTGCTGCATGGCGAGAGAAAAACTTTGGGATGCAGTGTTTAAAAAAAAAAGTGACTGAAAGCATCACGCACGAGTTGCGTTTTCGTTCCAGAGTACGCGGAAATCTATATAAATGTATGTAAACACACACACACACAAAATACACACGCGTTCAAGGAAACACCTCCATATTGTCATCTCCGTTGTCAAAGGCGGGGGCTTCTTACCTCACCTGGTGGTCACCTGACTTTTTTTTTTTTTTTTTAGCCAATCAGGGATTCTTCTTGTTATAAACCAACTGTTTTTGCCGTCTGATGACACAGGACAATTTCTGGGCTTTTTTTTTTTTTTTTTTTTTTTTTCGAAAGCCATTGTTTTGGGTTCATTCTAGTTTATCCGCAAACACGACGACTTATTTTATTTTACTTTATTTTACTTTACTTTATTATTTTTTTTAATTATTTTATTATATTTTATTATTTTATTATATTTTATATTATTTTATTATATTTAATTTCATTTTTTTATTTTATTATATTTTATTCCATTTTATTATTTTATTATATTTTATTCCATTTTATTATTTTATTATATTTTATTTTATTATATTTTATTTTATTATGTTATTATTTTATATTATTTCATATTATATTATATTATATTATATTATATTATATTATATTATATTGTATTATTTTCTATTATATTATGTTATTATTTTATTATTTATTTGATTACTGTATTATTGCATTATTGCATTTTATTATTTTTTATTATTTTATTATATATTTTTTTATTATTTTATTATATATTTTTTTATTATTTTATTTTATTTTTTCAAGCGAAGTCTATAACTGTATACTTTTTGAAAATTGAGTTGTACACAGAGATAATAAAAAAACATCACGAGTGGTTAAATATAATATTGTTTGTAACGATGATAGTTTTATTATCTGGGAGACGGTTTTGCTTCATTACTCCATTTTTTTTTTTACTCTTTGAAAACATTTTGCATCTGATAGAACATTTATATACACATCCGTAAACATCCTATGTTACTTCATTTCGAATTTAGTCTATATATGGATGGATGTAGTTTATTAGATAACTTTGCGTATCTGTATGGTGTACAGTTATGTAATAAACTACATACATCCATATAGAGACTAAACTAGAAATGAAGTAACAGGATGTTTATGGATGTGTATATAAACGTTCTAACAGCATCACTTGTCAATAATATTCTTTTGTACAAAAAATACATGGGCTTGCCATTGCTAATAATGACTACTATTTTTTCTTTGAAATACATTTTTCTCAAAATAAAAAAAAAGTCAAAACTGCGTTATGAACGTTTCCAAAAGTAAAAATGGCCGTTGACATGATTGTCTTTCAAGCCTTTCATAATACAAAAAAAATAACAATAATTTAGTCAAATTGCAAATTAATTTCTCTTAATTTTCTCCCTGTTGTTCTCAAAATATATATATTTTTGACATTATTTTACAGTTTTTATTGTGGCGCTAATGCTCATTTGGAATTAAGACAAGATGCACAACATAGAACATATGTGGAATCAGTTGCCTACCCCTCAATGACCTAAATGGGGGTGTGGGGGATGGGATAGGGGGTTGCGTAAGGGTCAGCTCAGGTGTGACCCTGATTTATGGCAATATATTACATCCAGGGTGTGGCCCTGGTTTTGTTATTTTCGGTTTTTTTGGATAAACAATATTTTAAAGTTAAAAATTAGGGCAATGTTGGATCTAATAGAAAAAAAAATCCACTATTCCTTTGTATTATTTTTGATCAAAAGTGGCTCTTTAGTTCATCTTGACTATGTTTCATTAACTTTATTTGTATTTTTTTTTCTGGGTTGGCCTGTTCAGAAATGGTTTTTCATGTACGTCCACTCCCCCCCCCCCACTTTGTATGACTGTATGAGACCATTCCCACAATATTTGTGGACTACCTGATAATTAACTTATCATTTTTGTGAACCTAAATAAATATTGTTTGTCAACCTATTAAAAAAAATATTGCTTTAAATGTGTCCAAAAAGGTATGGGAGGAAAGTGGGTTCAGTTACAGTATGAAGAAAGTACAGTGATACCTCGGTTTACGAACCCCTTGGCTTACGAACTTTTCTGTTTACGAACGTTAAATGTATGAAAATTTTACCTTGGCATACAAACTATTTTTCGTGATAAACACGGAGCTGCCACAATGAGTGATGTGTCATTCGCGAACGAGCCCGTTCTCCTAAAAGAAAATGGCAGCCGGCTTGTTTTGGTCCTCTATTCCCCGCTCCTAGTCGTCGGTTAAAGCCACGTGATTGGTTAAGAACACAGAAGTGAGGGAGAGGGAGGTAACAGACAGAGAGAGAGGGTGAAGCCATTCTCTCTAAAAAAAGAAAATGGCTGACGCTATTTTTTTTGTCCTCTATTCCCCGCCCCCAGTCTTCGGTTAAAGCCACGTGATTGGTCAAGAACACAGCAGTGACTGGAGATGGTTTAGACATGAAAGAGACAGGTAGACGACAGTGAGAGAGTTTCAACTTTGATAGTTCAAGGGCAGAGTATAGACTGCAAGGTTAAAATTCACAACAATCAGGCTCCACCAGCTATTAATGATATTTCTAGTGTGTCTGCTTGCATCTGTTGCTGTTGCAATATCACAACTTCCAAGATGTACAACCCAGAGCTCCTTGAGACACTTTATGCAAAAAGCTATCCATTCCAACAAGCCATCAACGACCATCACAAAGGTAAATAAAACGACTTTATTATATAGTACAGTTTATTTCTTTCATTATAATACCATACCACAGTTTTATACATAAAATAAGGTATATTTTGTGTAGTTTTAGAAAATTACAAAGGAGAAAATTATGTTTTATGGGGACCTGGGAACGGATTATTCACATTTTAATGGTTTCCTATAGGAAATTAATTTTTGGGATACACATTTTTCACCTTACACACTCTGGGAACCAATTAAGTTCATAGGCCAAGGTATTAGTGTATGTCTCTTTGAATCACTGGCTCCTCAAAATCTAAACACAAAATATCAGATGCCCGCAAATAATCAACACATGAGTACAAGCACACTAAATCCAATCCTTCCATGTCCTAAACTGACTTCCCCATCTATGGGAATGATGATGAGTGCGTGAGCCGATCTGTCAATGTTGTCAGTTGCTGTGGATTCAAAGTCTCTATGTCGTCAACGGCTACACAAACAGGACATAAATCGAGTACAGTGGTACCTTTACTTATGAAAATAATTGCATCTGGATTAAATTTATCAACAAGGAAGATTTATAAACCAGGTCACGTTTTCCATGTAAATACCTTAATCTGTTCCAAGCAGCTATGATTTTTGATTAGGTGATGAATGATGCTAAATCAATTCACGATTTGAAGATTTGTCATAAATTTGAGCACAGTGGTACCGCCACTGACAAAAAGAATTGCATCTGGAATAATTTCTTCAAGAGAACATTTTGTAAACCAAGTAGCATTTTCCATGAAAATGCCTTAATCCGTTCCAAGCAGCTATGATTTTTATTCGCTGATAAATTATGATCAATCATTTTACAATTTGATGATTCTGACCTCTAATTATGAAAATAATTGCATCTGGATGACATTTCTCAAATATAAAATTTTGTAAACCAAGTCGCATTTTCCATGTAAAAGACTTAATTCGTTCCAAGCAGCTGTGATTTTGATTAGGTGACACATTATGAAAAATCAAGTTTACGATTTGATGATTCTGACCTCTAATGAAAATAATTGCATCTAGATTACATTTCTCAAAGAGAACATTTCGTAAACCAAGTCGCGTTTTCCATGTAAAAGCCTTAATCCGTTCCAAGCAGCTAAGATTTTTGATAATATATGATTAGGTGATAAATTATGATAAATCAAGTAACGATTTGTGAATTAATTACTCATTTCTTGAACCACGACAATGTTTCCCTTAAGTAGTTGGAAAATTAGGAACTCACCAAGCTAGTAGAACGAAGGTTGGCGGGGGCGACGTTGACTCCTTGTCAATTTTGATTGCATACAAGTGACTCTTCCCCTGCGATTGACTTCGGAGGCTGAGCTGTGAAGCAGAATACAGATTGACATTTTTTGGGGGGGATGCATTGCATGACCATCAGTTGGTGCATAATCTAGCAAATACTGAAAAAACAAGAGAATTTATTTGGGAATTGTAAAATATGACGTAGAGAAACATTCCCAATTTATGTGGCTTGTTTTTTCTTGTTTGGGTGCTGATAAAGCGATAGCCAAGGCCTCTGGCAATGTTTTTTTTCCTTTCCACAAGGGGGTAAAATTTCCCTTGTTTCCATGTTAGCAGTTTGCTCCAGTTTTAGCTATTGTTAAAGCGCTATATAAACCAATATGTATGTATTGCATTTTATTTTGGACAGCTGCCCTCATTTCAAGCTCATATAACTCCAGACCTATATAATTTAGGAATTAACTTTTTTTTTCCTGATGAAAGAAGAGAGCCTAAGGTTTCTTACACTGCAATGAATGTTGATGTAGTCCTAAAACTCAATATTCTGTGGGTCCTGCAATTTGAGTAACAATGACAAAAACCCTGGCACTGGAATGGACACATTTTTTGCTCATCATCTGGCAGTGAATGAGTTAAAAGACAATAAATCCATTTAAATTACTTGGAACTATATTATTTTTAACTTATTTATTTCATCCTGTTAAAATAATTCACTGGCGCAGTGGAAAATATTATACTATTGTTTAGAAAATCATCTAAAATACCCAAAACATGCAGTATGATATTTTTAGTCAAATGCAAAACACCAATAAAAATGAATTAGTGTCCAAAATCTGCAAACAATTGAGCTGCGAATTGGGCACTTTCAGAAAGTCCCGCCCCCTCAGTTTGTGACGTCACGCCAAGATGCATTGCTGGAGAATCCAAACAATGGCTTCAGATTCGGAGAATATGCTTTCTTGTTACTCATCCAGTTATGAATATGATTCAAATAGTTCTGAAGAGGAAAGCATACATGTTTGCAATCGATTAAAAAAAATATTTTTGCCATTTTGAGGCAACATTGGGGCGAAATGTATCACCCAAAAAGAGGCAGAAGAGGGCAACAAAGCTCCATATAAGGAATTAATCAGCCTCTTTGTGTTCCTACATGATGTTTTCAGACCAAAGTAGAGCAAAATACATTGACGTGATGGAAGGACGCTACAATGCGTCTTTTTTACGGTCAGGAGGCGGTCCTTTAGTGACGTCACGTAAGGACTCGTCACCAACTCAAAAACAAGACTTCCGGAATATTCAGCGCCAGTCTTAAAACGTAAAATATAGCTATATGCGGTGGAATCTTTGTAAAATACGCTCAGTAGAAGTCATTTGAAGCCATTTTACAAATTATGGACACAACTTGTCCGGAGACGTCGGTTGTCCTTCAAGACAACATTAAAAATTCAATTCAAAAATTCCTTCAAAATAAAGGATGACAAAAATGATGGATGATGACAAATCGTAGTTTTGGACTACATAAACATTGAATGCAGCGTAAGAAACCTTAAGACTCTCTTCGTTCCCCTGAAAAAATAGTTAATGCCTAAATTATATGGGTCTGGCGTTATATGAGCTTGAAATGAGGGCGCCTGTCCAAAATACAATGCAATGCATACATATTGATTTATATAACACTTTAACAACAGCTGAACCTGTAAAAAGAGTGCTAAAATGGACAAAAGGCAAATGATGCCCCCTCGTGGAAGGGAAAAACATTGCCAGAGGTCTGGCCTGTGCTTTATCGGCACCCACCCACACAAGAAAACCCCCCAAAAATTTGTGAATGGTGCTCCATGTCATGCTTTTCAATTCCCGAATAAATACGTTTATGACCAATAATATAATATTTTGCACTGTGCCAATGAAATACTTTAACAGGATGAAATAGTTTAAATAATATCAGATAAAATAAAAATATAGTTCAGAATAATTTAAATTGATTGTCTTTTACTCATGGGTCCACTCCAATGCCAGGGTTTTTGTCATTTTCACTCAAATTCCAGGACCCGCAGAATATTGAGTTTTAGGACTACATAAACATTCAAGACAGCGTTAGAAATCTTGAATTCTCTTCTTTCATCAGGAAAAAAAGGAGTCAATTCCTAAATCATATAGGTGTGGAGTTATATGAGCTTGAAATAAGGGTTGCTGCAATATAATACAATACATACATATTGGTTTATATAGCGCTTTAAGAACAGCTGAAGCTGTAAAAAAGCGCTAACATAGCCAAAAGGTAAATGATGTCCCCCGTGGAAGGGAAAAACATTGCCAGGGGCCTGACCAGCGCTTTATCTGCACCCAAGCATGAAAAAAAAAAAGAAAATGGCGCTCAACGTCACATTTTCAATTCCCGAATAAATTCGTGAATGGCAGTGAATGAGTTAAAAACATGATAGCCAGGTGGTTATATGTCTTGCTTACTACATTTGAAATAAAGACCTCAAGTGGGCGGACAGATGTGCAAGCGTAAATTACGGTGCAGTAAGATAAATGTGCGCATTGTGAGCCCAATGTGATGCACACATAGTGCTGATCCCGCATGCTGGCACGGTGCCCTGACATCCTCTCGCTTGTCCTGTTTTCACCGCAATCACCCCCCCTCCCCACTCGCGACTGAGTGGCGCAATGATCGCAGCTGTCCATCTATCCCAAAAAGACAAAGGGAAAGAGTCTCCGTTTGATGACATCATTGCTTCTTTGAGCATGTCTGTTTTTTTTTTGAGCTGCTGCACAGGAAGTGGGCATAACACAATCTTATCAACGTTGACCTCCCTTATTTGTCAATCAATGACATCACTAACTCGATGTGAAGCGTAAAAGCAGCTTCCCGCCCGGTATCATGTCACGATTTGCGACTAGGATACACACTAAAACACACCAAGCCAAGTAATGACGCAACGATCGGTCTGAGCCACAAACCGAATGGCGTCACTCACGACGGAGGGCCAAATAATAATCCTCGGCTACTCTTCTACTGTACGCTAGGCTAATCACAGATTGACCTACATCGACCGCATTCACGATAGCATGACGCTCAATGAGACGCTTCCCTTCATAGGCCTTTAGATGGAAGTTATGTAACAAACATCTCGGTGGCTTCGACAGCCTCCAAAATGAGCAAACTGTTAATTATCTGTCTGCTTATCTGTTGCTATGGCTATGCGCCACTTAAAATTTATTGCCCCCACAAGTCATGTTTACTTTTGAGTTCCTATTTTTCCATCTTGGCATCCTCATGAACGACAAATGAGCTAATGAATGACATTCACTACAATCAATGTATCAAAAATGAAAAGATCACTGTCAATCCAATCCAATACTACTAGCTAGCTACCTAGCTGGCTATCTGACCAGCTACCAAGCTAGCTATCTATTACTTCTATAGCTATCAAGCTGGCTATAACTATCTATTGGCTATCTATTAGCTAGTTAGCTTTATATCTATTTGAGTTATTTCTGGGTTGAGAGTTACTTCTGGGTAGAGTGAATGCTGGCGCGTGTGGCTGTCGCTGCTCACCCACAGAAAACCTGTGACTGAAAATTGACCATGGGAGCTTTGAAAGGCGCTTATAGATTAAATGCATTGTATATGACACGAGACAGGCTCAGTGGACACACAAGCAAAACCCACTAGCACTAATACTCACACCTCGCAACATTATTGAGTGTAATCAGCTTGCCATACATGTTTTCGGAATGTGGGAGAAAACCGGAGTACCCGGAGAAAACCCACCCATAAGCCACGCACTTTGATTAAATCAACACTTCTCAAAATAAATCCCTTCCTTTTTGCTTCTCCTGGTGTTAAAAGAGGCTTATCCTAACATGACCCCGTAATGACCTTTACCGCGGTCACATTTCCACCAAGTGGCACAGGAGCCGCAATGCAGCCTAATCCGGTTAACCTTTCCATCGTAGGTGGCTTCCCCTGTGACATCACAGCTTTCAAAACCACTCATAAAGGAAGATATTCTAGCTAAGAGCGTGACATATTCGATTCCTGTTAGAATAAATTTCTACATCCATTCAGATAAAGAAGATCCTTTTAACTCCTTCGCTGACATTCCCGGAGTTTGATGATAAAGCGCTGGTCAGACCTCTGGCAACTTTTTTTCCCTTCCACGAGGGGGCAGCATTTGCCTTTTGTCCATGTTAGCACTTTGTTACAGCTTCAGCTGTTGTTAAAGTGTTATATAAACCAATATATATTGTATTTTGTTCAGCTGCCCCCATTTTAAGCTCATATAACTCCAGACCCATACAACTTAGGAATTAACTTTTTTTTCTGATGAAAGAAGAGTCTAATGTTTCTTACGCTGAATTGGATGTTATGGTAGTCTTAAAACTCCATATTCCGTGAGTCCTGCAATTTCAGTGATAATGACAAAAACCCTGGCACTGGAGTGGACACACGAGTTAAAATACAATAAATCATTTGAAATGATTCTGAATTGTATTTTTAATTTATCTTATATTATTTAAACTATATTTCATTCTGTTAAAATAATTCATTGGCGCAGTGCAAAATATTATTGTTCACAAAAACTAGCCATGACTAAAATTAAAAAAAAAAAAAACATTTGTTAACAAATAAAAAAGAAAATGCTCTTTAAAAAATTAACTGGAGCTATTACATTGAAAAACTAAAATTGTCATCATCCATCATTTTTGTTGTCATTTATTTTGAAGGATTTTTTTTATTTTGATAAGTGCATGCAAAGTTTATTCAACAACAACCGACCCCCACTCAGCTGCCACTTGACAAACACTGAATTTTTAAAAATAAAAATAAAAAAACTAAAATAAATGCTAAAACTAATTATAACCTAAAATGTGGCTTTATAAAAAAAAGCTGTATAAAAAAACTTATCAAATGAGTTAAAACCAATGGAATAAAAAATAAAATAAAATATAAAAACTATAATGAAAATTTCAAAACGTATCCACGTAAACACATTTAATAGTCCGTAAACAAACAGTGCGGTAGTGTTTTTTTTACATTTGGCTTTTATATCATTTTTGTAAAATATCTTCTCATCCTCTTACAAATTATCTTTATTTTCCAAAATTGAATCTTTTCGCTGATCTTAAAAGCTAACAATTTACACAAATTCTACAAACAATACGTGTTCAATCCAATGACAACCTGCACACAATGAATACCTTGACAAAGATCTTGAAATTTGGCTTTTATCTTCTGATTATCACCATTAAATTTCCGATTCATCCCTTGTATTTGAATCTCATTAGATTGTGAAAATGTACCTATGGACTCACATTTCTTTGATTCTGGTGCATTTGGAAATAATCACTTTTTGGGAACATAACCTGAGAAGGGAACATTTGCTGCTGAATAGCGAAAGTCATTAAACATTTTTTAGAGCCCCCCACCCCCGTGACTAATACCCCGACAGGTGGCACACACACACACACGCATGTTTTATCGTTATTTGATCTCACACCAAAGTGAGAAACTGGGTTGTACTGAAAAAGCAAACTGCATGGAGGAAACGCTTAAGATATTCTAATGCTATTTTCTGCACTACTTTTAGGGAGCTACTAATCATTTAAACTCATACTGAAACGATCAATTGGAATCAAAAAATAAAAATAAAATCAGGAAAATCAGGCAATTGAACTATTACATTAGTAACTAGAAACTAAATTGAGGTTAATACATACATGCAAGGAAAAATGGATGATTGATGTGGTTCCACTGCAGGATTGGTGATGTCATCCATGTAAAGTCAGGACAGTGAAGGCCTCATCTGCAAGCTTTTTTTTTTTCAGTGCGCCATGATGACATCTAGTGGTCACAAAACAACACACGTTAGCTTATTTTGTCATCTGGGAAATGGTCGAAAGAAATGTCATGTCAAACAAAAGCAAGAATCCTCCAGTTTCTTTGTACGTGACATCGTGATGATGACAGTGACCTGACAACCCGCAAGCACCATAGGAACAAGGCAACACAAAGCTTTAAGGATGTCACCACCAAAGCACCGCACGGTGTCAAAAGACAAAGCTTTCCCGGTGAGGTCACAAAATAAGGCTTCATGAGGTGTGATCATGTAACGATATGTGTTAACCCTGAACCCTAAAATCACCCCCCCCCCCCTGACCCCAATTCTTCTCCCTTAACCATCATCTTATCATGGTGGGGGGTCCCTTTTCCCATTTGAGGGGCCAAAGATGGGTCAAAATGGCTATCGGATCGTGGAACGTCAGTGGACCGATCTGGTGTGGAAGGTTGACGTTCTGACTAGATATCATTGGGCACTGGTGGACACTGGCCTCACCCAAAGAGGGGGGTCTCAACGGACAGTTATTAGGGTGAAAAAAGTCATTGGCACCACTCTACCCACTCTCAAGGACTTGCACACTGCAAGAATCAAGACAAGGGTGCAGAAAATCCGAGTGGACCCTCCGCACCCTGCCCACCACCCTCTTCAGCTAGCGATCCAAGCGCACCAAATCCAGCAAACATTAAAACAGCTTTTTCCCCTCCAAGCTATTATTGACTCTCTAACCAGTAACCCAATTATAACTGGATAGTGCCTCTTGCAATTTTTTGGATGATGATACAAGTGTAACATGTTCTACCGGAGAAAAAAAATCCTTGTGTTCTACATACTAGGCCAATAAAGATGATTCTTATTCTGATTCTCTGAGCAGTATTTCTGAGTACTCACCCCTTCCTGGAGTTCTTGGTCTGTAATGTCTTTGACGTTTGTAACGTCTGTAACTACCTGCACAATAACTTTACACCTGGAAAAATAAAACATGAATTAGTAGGAAATGAGATGCAAGAGCGTGAGACAAAAACCTCACTCGAACAGATTGGCATCACTTTTAGCAGTTTGTTTGGGAAACCAGGAAAGGATGTTGCGATGAAGTCATGTTGACCAGGATTTGACTAGGTCATTGCGGTCTATGGGAAGTTGTTAGCAAATTATAGGAAAGCAGACATTCATTAAATACATACAACACACGGTCGTAACTCAGTCACTAGTTACTTTGTCTTTCAAGTTTATACTCACCGGATTTTGTAGAAAATCTATTGTGTGTTTTTGCCAAGTGCTTCCAGTAAATCAAAAATCAGTACGTCAAAGGCAACCTGTCAGATGATGATAACATTCATCGTACATTTTTTTATTGTCACATAAAGGCATACAACCTTTTTTTTTGGTCGTATTTACAAAGTAAAGCGAGCCTGTGGATGTCACACGTATAAAAATATGCATTACATCTATATAAATATATACATCATGTGCAAAATGTATGGCATACCAACAACAAGAGGCAATGGGAGCTAAGGATTGGTTGCAGAAGGGCTTCATTTTCCCATGGGCAGAATAGCGTGACTATACCTTGAAAATTTCAGAGCTTGATGATAAGAGGGGTGCTTTGACAAGAATTTGAATATAAAGTCATTCTGAGTGTGTTCAATTGCAGTACTTTACATCGAAAAAAGGAGCATCCGGTATGACTACAGTATGCGCTGTCCTCAACTGGCCAGTGACACTCATATCGCAGGCGCGACTGCGGCGGAGATCCAAAACAACAGAACACAAAACAAGCAAACGAAGCTAGCTTTACAAAGGAAAAATAGTGTTAACAGGATGTTTTCTTTTGTGATATATATATACAGTAAAGTCTCGTTATATCGATATCGGATATATCGATAGTCCCGGTTATATCGATACTATTTCTATGCACGCACGGAGAAAATTACATGCAAACAGGGTCGGATATATCGATAGTCCCGGTTATATCGATATTTTTTCGGACTCCCTTGAATATCGATATAACGAGACTTTACTATATATATATATATATATATATATATATATATATATATATATATATATATATATATATATATATATATATATATATATACATATATGTTCATATACATAAATATATACATATAGTTAAATACATACATATATATATAGATACATAGATACATATATACACATATATAGATAAATATATACACACATATATACATATATATAGATAAATATATACACACATATATACATATATATAGATAAATATATACACACATATATATATATATATATATATATATATATATATATATATATATACATATCTATACAGGTGTATATATATATATACGGCTCCCGAGAATATCGATATAACGAGACTTTACTGTGTGTGTGTATATATATATATATATATATATATATATATATATATATAGATATAGATATATATATATAGATATATCTATATATGTATATAGACATCTGAAAGGATTTAACACAAACAACTCAGCAATGTGGAAACAAAAGAAAATTTGATTTGACAATACAGAGCTAATAACATTTAGATAGTTCCACTAAACAGCTTCAACCGAATATTTTGATGGTGCACAGACGATGGACAAACAAGGTTTTGGCTCAGGTATTGTTGGCTTTTGTGCACGGACACTGCGTCACTACAGTACTGATATGAAGTGCTACGCCTGAGGCGATACAATGATTTTACACTGCTTGGAACAAATGACAAAAGTCAAGATTTTGAAGACTCAAGTGGTACGATTCATTTTGATCCGTCAGCTTTGTCCGATATCCGCCCATATGAAATAGAAATGGAAGTAAGCAGTTAACAAAAAAAAGGTATCAAAGCGAAATTGGGGAGTATACATCAAGCCCGATAAGCGAGAAAGATGAGAGAAGCTCACATATGACACAAACAAAGGTTTAAGAGCCCTCTTGACTGGCACCTCTCGGGGTGTCAGGACAGGTTTAACCCCAAGAAAATTCTTTTGTGACTGACTCGTCAATGATTTGATCACGGTAGCACAGTTCACGCAACGAGACTTTTAGAACGTTCATGCACACGGAGACGTTGAGACGACGCACATGCAGAAAGATGATGCACAAAAGTGTGAGCAGGAGACATGAGCGCCACCATTTTACATCCGTTTGGCTTGGTCGCATTATTGAGTGGAACCTCAAGTTAAAATATAATAATAATTGAGAACAGCATTTTGGCTCGGCATTTTTGCACAAAAAAAAAAAAACATTAAATTTGATACATCTTTGGCTTTTGCAAAGAACACAAATATTATCTTGTGTGTTGCTGCTTTGCGTGTTATGCTAGCAGTTGTTTGAAGAGTTACAATTAAACAAAAACATCCATGAGCCCATTTTATGGCATTTTATCTCCGAAACTAACATGAAGCTATCAAGATTCGTGTTTTGAGAAAATAATCGGGTTTGGCCAGGTATTTTGGTGTTTAAATGACAAGCAGTAAGTAAGACCTTGTGGAATAGGAAAAGCCAATACATTATTGTGACAAAAAATACATTTAAAAAAATACGTTTTTTTTTCTGGCACAATAATAATTTAAATTATTATTGTGACAGAAAATGAATAGTTTTTTTTTCTGTCACAATAATAATTTAAATTTTTGTGACATAATATATACGTATATTTTTTCGGTCACAATAAAAATTAAAATGGTGATAGAAATACATATTACTTATATACATCTATTTTCGTCACAATAATAATTAAAATTATTGTGACAGAAATATATATACTTTGTTTCAATCACAATAATAATTACAATTATTGTGACAAATATATATATACAATAATCATAATTATTGTGACAGAAAAAATATATATATTTCTGACACAATAATTTCAATTATTATTGTGATAAAAAATATGTATTTTTTATATATATTTTTATTATATATTTTTTTTTGTATATAATATTTTTGATTATTATTGTGACATATTTTAATAATAATAATTATTGTGACAGAAATATAGATATATATATTCTATCACAATAATACTTAATTATTATTGTGACAGAAAATATATATCTATATTCTGTCACAATAATGAAAATTATTATTGTGATAGAAAAAAAAATCTGTCACAATAATTGAAATAATTGTGACACAAACATATACAGTAAAGTCTCGTTATATCAATATCGGATATATCGATAGTCCCGGTTATATCGATACTATTTCTATGCACGCACGGAGAAAATTACATGCAAACAGGGTCGGATATATCGATAGTCCCGGTTGTATCGATATTTTTTCGGACTCCCTTGAATATCGATATAACGAGACTTTACTGTATACTGTATATGTATTTTTTTCTGTCACAATAATAATGTCAATTATGACAGAATATATACAATATATTTTTTTCTGTCACAATAATTTAAATTATGACTCAGGGACAAACTAAATTTTCAACCGCCATCACCGATGTCATTTTTTGAGGTTCCACAGTATTCATACTCCTGACTACACAAACACACACACACACACTGACGCACACACACAAAGCGTAGCGATATTGCAGACAGATATGGAAGTCAACATCTCCAAACGCTGATGCATCTTAAACCATACCTACTAGAAACAAGTCATTATTTGTTCCCTTTCCCTATTTGTTCGTCACGAAAGCATGATGCACATTAAAAAAAAAACATTTATCATCCTTGCAGAATACATTCAAAACAAAGAGACCCGAAGTCGATCCCCCGATCCACGTTTATCGTTTCCGTAGCAACCGGTGATATGCAAGGGTTCACATTAGCGTCGTTTTGAGGCAAGCAATACGATGCCTCTTTAAGTGCATAGCTCCCACGTGTGGTCACAGGAGCATCTTTATGGAAAGCCTTTTGATCATTTTATTTGGAAGGATGAAATAAAAATTATGTTTTGACGTTAACCCTATTCAGTGTTATCATTAATAGTCCAGGTGAAATTAAAATAAATTGCTCAATCGGCTCTCCATAAGAGGCCTCCATCCACTTCAATCGGTTTGTCAGCGCCATGACAGTGTAACAAATCACATTTGATAAATCATGCAGGGTGGGATTGGTCAGGTTTAACCTTCCCATTGTTGAGTTAGGGAGTGGTCACTTTTATCTGATGTGTATATATTTTTTTGCTGTCGAGTTCACTTTCCCTTGTGTTAGAATGACACAAAAATTTTTTTTTTGTACAGCAGCTGTCACAAACCTGCTAGATATGAGCCAGGTAGAAGCCGTATCTACAAAATCTTTGCTACCAGAACTCCTTTGGTTCCGCCTCCTTTTTTTTTGATGCTCCAGATAATCGTCATCCCTTCTTTGCCAATCGCCATACAAGTGACATCATCAATGAAAGCTGTGAAATCCCTCCCTGCTTTGCTTCTTGTTCGTCGTGAATCAGTCACTGCACTGCCTGTACAGTGTGCATGGTGGAAATATTACATTAGTGAATACTCCCCTATTCAACTCTATTTCTTCCAGTTGGGACTTTGCTACTCAACCCTCTTCTCATCTTCACACCTCAATCCCAGTGCAGTTGCAGATCATGCGTATCCAGGAAATCCGCCGGGATCCCCAGCGGCGTGAGTGCCCCGCCGGGACCCGGTGGCATGGTGAGGTCAAGCCATTCCATGTTGTCTAGCACCGGGTCGGAAAGGCCAATATTGAGCGAAGTTGGGTGGGAGGAGGAATCGCAGAAGGACAGGTCGGATGTGTCCATGGGGGAGTAGGGCTGATGGTCCATCAACTGCGCTTGAAGCTCCTCCATTAAACCACGGGTGCGAGGGTCAGAGGCTGCCGGCGTGTCGGCCAACGTCCTCTCCAGGAAGGCTTCGAGCTGGTTATCGGTAGCCAGCGAGGAGAGATTGGGCAGGCTGGGGTCAATGGTCGGACTTAAGGTTGGAGGAGGGGCTACCTGGATCTGGGGAGGGTGCCTGGAAAGGACGGTGTTGACGGGAAGGGTGGTAATGTTGGCTGTGACCGGGTGAGTCTTGTTGAGAGACAGTGGAGGGTCATGTTGGATGAATGGAGTGATTTCTAAAAGGGTGGTCAAACGGGGCACAGGGATAAAGAGCAGAAAATATGATGAAACCAAGGTATCTGAGGTCCACTGAAGAAGCAACGTTTCCTTGATTAATCTCCAATTATGTATTGGGAAAAAAATGGATTCAATGAGCATAAAATAGTGAAGAAATTTGTATCAAATGCGTATCTTGTGAGCAGGGATGTCAAAGCATACAAACGTACGTACATTTTACGCATGTTGTGACTTCAACCAATTTTAAATTTGTTAAAGAAAGTGCACAGATACTGAAAATGTGTTTTTAGCAATATAATACTAATAATAATAATAATAATAAAATATAATAATGATAATAATAAAATATAATAATAATAATAATAAAATATAATATTAATAATAATACATTTAATTTCCAAGCGCCTTTCAAAACTCTCAAGTACACTTTACAGTCACAGGATTTTTTTGTGTGGGTGAGCAGCGGCAGCCATTCGCGCCAGCGTTCACTCTAGTTTTTGTTATTAAGGACAGTTTTTTTTCAAACTGCTGTCTACAAATTAAAATATTTTTCAGTGAGCTGATAGAAGGTAATAATAATAATAATAATAATAAATTTCATTTCTAAGCGGCTTTCAAAACTCTCAAGGTCACTACAGTCACAGGATGAGTTTTTCTGTAGGTGAGTAAAAATTGGTTTTAAGTCAACATACTAAGTCATGGCTTCTTGCAATTATCAGCAAGTCGCAGTCATCATGATTTCAGTGTTTGGATTTTACACTAGGAAGTGAATGGAAACTAGTACATTTGTAAATTATATATACAATAATTTATACTTATATACAAATAAAGTGTGTGTGTGTGTGCGCGTGTAAAATCATAATTGAAATGCGTCCGATTTTGAATACGCCCTCACTGCCCTCTTACCTCCACTCTGTATAAGAATATCAAACAAGTCATCCATCTGCTGACTCGTCGCCATGGCAACCTGCAAAGACAGTTACAGTATATTTATTTGTGTGAGAGGGAGCAGGGGTGCTTGACAGAAGTTTAATCTCTCAAGCATGGTGTGAATCTCGTGTGTGTGTGTGTGTATGGTGGGGGACGGGGAGTGAGGTGGGGGTGGGGTTTCTAACCTGTGACGCGTTGTTGACATGCAGGTTGCGGCTCTGTTTGACAGCGTCCTCATAGCGAGGAGGCTCCCGTGTCTTGGGAAGCTGGGAAAGAAGAGACGCAGGCTGGAGGATGAAGGTCGGCTGCGGAGAGGAAGGCTTGAAAGACGAAAAAAAATAGTAAGAAGAATAAGAATAAGAATTATCCGGTAATATGAATAATTTGACAACACGCTATCACTGAATTTTGGGTTACATTTTTAAGACTTTCCGGAGGTTGATATTCTTTTTTTCCTCTATTGCCATAAAGTTATGGAGGTTCTTCATTTTTTAATGACAGTGATCTCCACTACTTTGGGGTTCACTTATTAGTGATTTCAGTCCAAAGCAGAATGATTCATTGGTTTTGTACATGGCTGTAGCTTGATCGCATCCCAGCACTGACGATTGATCAGTCAAATCAAGTGCTTGTCTTGATCAGTGATTGCCATTTAGTGTGTGTGTGTGTATGGCTGAGGGAAGTGTTCGCACTAACGCAATAGAGAGGGGGGGTGGGTGGCAGGATGTGTGTCCCCACTTCGCTGATTTTCACATATCGCAGGTGGTTCTGATCTCCATTGACCGTGATAAACGGGGGATTACTGTATTTCAATAATCAACAAGTGACAGCGGGGAGTAAACAAAAGTTAGATAAGCGTAGTTACCTTATTTAGAGGCCCATTCGAGACGTGATTGGGCGAAGTCCGAGGAGAGGGCCTTCTGTCTGGGGAGCTTCCCAGGAAACACTGAGGATTCATTTCAGTCCGAGGAGGCTTCTCCGTGTCAGTCGTATTATTGCACAATGTCAACGTCTGCAAGTATCATGAATAGAATTTCACTTCGGATGACAGATGGAGAAAAAAAC
Organism: Hippocampus bargibanti; assembly: GCF_051943395.1. Taxonomy (NCBI): domain Eukaryota; kingdom Metazoa; phylum Chordata; class Actinopteri; order Syngnathiformes; family Syngnathidae; genus Hippocampus; species Hippocampus bargibanti. Next base: position 3,512,347 of record NC_142748.1, on the reverse strand, counting down.
GTGTCTGTAATATTTGTCTCGAGTCTCGAACCTGCAGTAATGAGTTGCGGTTGGCCAACTGCTGGTTCTGGGATGTCTCCATCTTGGTGCTCTGAGGCTGGGGAATGGAGGTCTGGACGAGGTCTTGATTTGAGACAGTAGCCTGAAGGACAGGCTGAGATCATGAAGAGAAATACGTTTCAAAGATTAGCTGATCCGAACGAGGAACATGGTGGACACCGTTGTGGCTTTACCTGCAGGCTGACGTTGGTGCTTGGCAGCTGGATGGTGGTGGCATTGTTAGGCAGTGACACAGGGAGCAGGATCTGAGTTCCAGTCAATGTCGAAGTCTGTCCAGACGTGGTTAACAAGGTCTGCGGTTGACCGAGTATCTGGGACACCCCACCAGGATGACTGATGAAAACTGCTGCAGATTAGGGGTCTTAGGTTGGGATTGTGGCTGGGTCTTCAATTTGGGACTTCTCTGTGAATGATAAAGGAGCTGTGGGCTGGTGCTTCCTTGGTCATGGGTTTGGGTGAGTAGTTGAGTTTGGGGTTGAAGCTGGATTGGCTTTCCTGAAGAAAGAGTCACGTCCTCCAATTTTATTAGAGTTGGCTGTGGGGTTGTGAGAATCTGGGAGCCCAGTGAGGAGTTCAGGAAGGAAGCTGGAGAGCAGTTTGCCAAAACCGGTTTCTCTGGCTTAACAGTATTTAGGACTGTTGAAACGGGGCTGATTGAACATGAACTAGTGGTGGGTTTGGACGTCACTGAGGGCATGTTGATGGTAGAACTGCTCTGACTCCTCTTCTCGACCTCCAGTTGCATCTTGAGCTCCTCTACCAACTTCTGCTCCTGCTCAAGTTTCCTCATCAACTCTTCAATCTGTCGCTGCTTTTCATGAAGCCTCCTGTCTTTCTCGGGTACTCTCAAATCAGAGTGAGGTGAGGATCCGGGTACTTTTGAGCCAGAGCACGCTATCTGCATTTCGTGTTGAACTTCGGACATGCTGGCATCCTGGTGTAGGGTGAACGGACCATTTGGGACAGGAGACACAGGGGGTGTGGCGCTCATGTTGTCAGAAGTTCCCTTCATGAGTGGATGGACAATAGCGGGGCTGGTCGTGGTCATCTCCATGGGGATGGCGGTGAGAGTGGTAAGAACGGGCGTGGGACTAGTGGTAGGAGCTGAGGAGCTAGGAAGATCTTGGAAGGGTTTGAGCCTTTCGATCAGATCTGTTTTAGTTCCTGATACGGGGAGGGCGCGTAGCTTAAGCTCCAGTTTGAGTTCGGCTACCTAGAATAGAAATCGCGAGTAGTTAGCGGGAAAATGGGTGAGAGCTAACTATATTTCGAATGTTTCAAAACAATCATTCAAGGTTAAATGAAGATACAGTAAAGTCTCGTTATATCGATATCGGATATATCGATAGTCCCGGTTATATCGATATTTTTTCGGATTCCCTTGAATATCGATATAACGAGACTTTACTGTAGTTTAGTTTGTTTGCATTGTTTAGATAGTTTGCCCACAATAAACAGGGGGTGCTACATTGGATAGTATCATAGTCAAACACAAAAATAGGTCAAGCTTCACTGACACCATGTTAACGTCATTCAGCCTAAATAAAACTCAGTTGAACTGTACTGCAACTACTCATGATTGTTTCAGTCTATTACCACCTTTTATGGGTGGAAAGTTGATACTGCAATCACGGTTTATTTTCTTTTTTTTTTTCTCCATTTCAGGGACACAAATGTGATATTTGGCACAGACTTTACACCATGGGTGTCAAAGTCATTTTTTGCCGCGGGCCACATTGTAGTTATGGTTTTCCTCTCGAGGGCCGTTATGAATTTGGGGAACCCATTAGAATGTTTAAATCCCTTCAAATATTACATATAGAGCACACAGCAAATTAATGAATACGTCGTTTTCAAATCTGAAGTCAAGAATAATGACTTCTATTGTGGTTGACATCCAAAAATATGAAATTTTGGCTCAGATTTTAGCAATCATCATGGAATTTAACAAGTTTGATTTGCTTTCGCGGGCCAAAAAAAAAATGATGTGGCGGGCCGGATTTGGCCCGCGGGCCTTGACTTTGGCACCTGTGCTTTACACCATTTTTTTCTATAGAAACACATTCTCGTTTGACCCAAAATTGGGATGAAGAGTGGTAAGGAAAGTAGCATACCTTGAAAAAGGTGTTGTCTATTGATGGTTAATGACTATATTTTAATCCTGGTCCTGTGTGTCCATTGTATGCTATTACATAATAAACCATTCCTGCTTTAATTGATGTTAAAAAAAAATATTCGGTAGCATCTGCCGTAGCGACACAGCTACCTGTCTTTGTACAGCTTGCTTTCTTACAAGCCGCAACTGTAACGACAACATGATTTCAAATGTCCTTGGCACGCTTTCAAAGTGACGCGTTCTGGGAAGTCGCTTGATGAAGTTCAAAAATCAGCCAAGTACCTTCATCTCCTCCAGGTTCGCAGGCAAGACTCCCGGCTTGCGACTCGATAATGAGTTGTTCTGTCGGGCCAAGGGAATTGTTGTCAGTGGCGGTGCAGTGGGTAAAGAAACCACAATGGAGGCCGGTATAGCGCTGGCATTGCTAGTTTGGCCTTCTGCCACAGGCCTACGGGAGATGGGAAAAAAATAACAGTTATTGTTATCGGAGCAAACATTACAATTTCAAACACTGAAATCGGATACAACAGAAAAGTGACAGCAGTCAAAAAAAACGTTTTGTAATCAATTACTCAATTTTTAGACACTAATGGTATAAGCAGCTGTGTCGGCATTCTTTCAAGGTCGTAAATATTCCTGCTGCAGAAATAAAAACGAAAAGGACTCCTCAAAAGATCTGTAGCAGTTTTGACACTCGTGAAAAACTGGAAGGCCGAGTGATATTTTTTTGGGGTTGCTTATTTAATAAACAAACATACTTGAGTGGAGCTGGTAATATAGTTTGATAGTTGTAGTGTTGCTGTTGCTGGCTGAGTATTTGCAGTTGGAGGAACAGTTGTTGTTGCTGCAGAAGTCGGGCATAGGAAGAGTCCATCGGGGCCTCGCTGGGCTCTTGTTTCTGGTCCGGTGGAACGTATTGGTGGTACTTGAGCTTTTTCACCCTTGGCTTGGCATCTTTGCTTTTTTTACTGCGGATCTTCTCAGAAGTCAGTTTGTGCTGGCTTTGCTGTTGGAGGAGGGGAGGGGGAATCAAATGTTAAATCGTGCTGAATCAGATTGAAACACAAGCGGTGAAGAAAATTGATTTTTAATTACCTTCACCAGTGTTGGAGCAGGTTTGGAGGGGGTGGGTGTAGTGACTGGTTGAGCGTGAGAAATGATCAGGCGGCTTGTAGGCTGCTCATTTGTAGTGACCGCTCGAATTGAATCTGTAGTCCATTGCGTAGCAGCTGGTGGACACTAATGCATTGGAAAAAAGTACAGATTCAGTTTCACTAATTGGATTTTTTTGTGGTCAGACTGCAACATTGGTATTTATCTATCTGACCTTCAACACGGGGGATGAAGAAGGCGGGGCCGGCGAAGGAGTTTCTGGGCATTTGATGTCCCCGGGTGAGGGCATAGAACTCTGAGACTCTTGGCTGGCAGGCTGCTCCGGGGACAAGGCGTCACTGCTGTCCTCATCCATGACCTTGGGATAGTTCACCTGCCCTATAAACATGAAAATGTGATAAGACAAGTGTCACAGAGCAGCATCGGTCCAGTTAACCTCCCCCTCGGACACTATTCGCTACTATTTCTTGTCTCACCTATGATGGCATCTTTAAGGTTCGAATCCACAGGCAAGATATTCTTCTCAACCAGTTCCATAGGACCGGGTCTCTGGGCTATTTTCTCATTCAGGTTGTCGGCCAGCCGGGCCCTTTTCAGCTTCATCTGGGTGGCCTGGAGCGACGGCTCAGCTCCAGTTTCTGAGGAAAAGCGTCACACAATCGGGATAAACGCGTTAAAATATGTGAATAGATTTTAGGAGGTAGGGGAAGGGGATCTATTTACTATCAAATGTGTATTAGTGGAGATCAGGGGAGGTGGGAAGTGCAACTATCACACATAAATAGAAAATGTAAACAATGCTTGCCTTGCAAGATATGCATCCTGACCAGTTCTGCTCTCTCTGGACGACTGCGGATCTTGTGCTTCAGAAAATTCTCAGTCTGAGGAGAATCACACCAACAGAGAAGAAGTTTCCGATTTGAAAATACTCAACACATTTTTTTTTTTGTCGAGCCTAAAATTATTTTCATACCCTGGCTCTCTCCAAGCTGCGAATCTGCCCATGGAACGCAGCCGGACTCTTCAACGCTAAACACAAGACATTTGGGTGAAACATTATCTACCTAACTATGATTCCCCTCGACTGAACACATCAACTATTCGAATTGACAGTATTGGATAAGCTCCCACACGACACATACCCCATAGAGTGATGCGCAACTGGCGAGTGTCATTACTCACGTGGCATGATGCCTTGATCCACCAACTGCTCTCTCGTTCGCCTTTGTTGGAGTCTCAACTGCAACACTGGTAAAATAAAGCACATAAAGCACACATGATACGGAATAAAAACATAAATGTGGTAATTTCCTTTTTCCGCAATATCAAAGACAACACAGACAGACTCGGACAAAGCATTAAGAGCGACTAAAGGTGAGCTGCAAAGCATTATGGGAAGTGTTTAGTCAAACCATAGCGACAGTACGTTGTTCAGAATCAGTATCAGAAAGCCTTTAATAGTCGCACAATGGGAACATTTGCAATCTACAGCAGCAATATTGAAAAGGGGGGCGGGGTGAAAAGATAAAAAAATGCAGTAAATATAAGAAAACACTCAAAGTGAATAAATTAATCATATTGTAAAGAAATAGTCGACACTTTCTATAAGGCTGCTATTTTTTCCTCTGTGCTTATAGTACAAATGATGACACACGGTTGATTTTTCTGCCGAATGTTAAATGGGATACTTCCTGCACAGCTTGATCTGCTTAGCCATGTGTAGTCTAAGGAGTCTCCCCCGCCCCGTGTCAGGAATAGATAGGGTGTGTATTTTTAGCAGAATACAACAGCGTTTGGGAGCAGCTAGACATAGTGTGTGCCACAGTGAGAACGGGGCCTGTTGATATCATTGTGCTCGATCCAGGGAGGATGGTGAGCGGATATAAAACACTTGAATGTTTAAAGGACAACCGGCGTCTCCGCAGAAGTTGTGTCCATAATTTGTAAAATGGCTTCAAATGACTTCTACTGGGCGTATTTTAATAAGATTCCACCGCATATAGCTATATTTTACATTTTAAGACTCGCTCTGAACATTCAGGAAGTCTTGTTTTTGAGTTGGTGACGAGTCCTCACATGGCGTCAGAAAAGGACCGCCTCCTGACCGTAAAAAAGACGCATTGTAGCGTCTTTCCATCACGTCAATGTATTTTGCTGTACTGTTTTTTTTTGAAACCCTTGTGTTACATCCAAAAGCCGCCAGCAGAGGGAGTCAAGCTCCATGGAAGGAATGTATCAGCCTATGGAAACGGGCTGATTCATTCCTCACAGCTCGGTGGCCATTTTATTGCCTCTTTTTGGGTGAGATATTCCCCCCCCGCCCGTTTGCTTCAAAATGACACACAATCTTTAATCGATTGCAAACATGGATACTTTCCTCTTCAGAACTATTTGAATCATATTCATAACTGGATGTGTAACAAGAAAGCATATTATCCGAATCTGAAGCCATTGTTTTGATTCTCCAGCAATGCAAGACGTCTTGGCGTGACGTCACGAACTGGGGGTGGGACTTTCTGAAAATGCCCAATTCGCAGCTCAATTTTTTGCAGATTTTGGACACTTTAAGTCATCTTTATTGGTGTTTTGCATTTGAATAAAAATATCATACTGCGTGTTTTGGGTATTTTAGATGCTATAAAACGTTTTTCTGATGTCAGTTAAAAAACAAAAAAGTGACGTCAGTTGCCCTTTAAGGCAATATTTTAAAGAGGCTCAGTGGTTGCCCATGTGCTGAGAGATGGATTATGGGTTGGAAAGTATGAAGTGTGTGTGTTTTTACTCGAGGGGGAAATGACAAAAAGCCCAGATGATGAGTGGCCATGACATTCCACATTAACTTTTCCACAGCCAAATTTCACCGGGCTATCCTGCAGACCTTAACAACCATGTAGGGATGGTCGGACAAGGGTGTCAAAGTCATTTTTTGCTGCGGGCCACATTTTAGTTACGGTTCTCGGGGGGCTGTTCTGAATTTGGGGAAGCCATTAGAATGTTTCATCCCCTCCACATATAAAATCAGAATCAGAATCATCTTTATTGCCAAGTATGTAGAACACACAAGGAATTTGTTTCCGGTTGAACACGCTGCACTAGTATCATCATCAAAAAATTGCTAAGTGGCACTATACAGTTCCATTTGGGCTACTGTTGAAAGAGTTCAAAGAGTTCAAAGAGTTAATGGCTTGGGGGAAGAATGTGTTTAAATATAGAGTGCACAACAAATTATTAAATAACTAGTTTTCAAATTTGAAGTAAAAAAATAATGACTGTTGTGGTTCACATTGGAGAATTTGAAATATTGGTTCGGACTTTAGAAGTTTGATTTGCTTTCGCGGGCCGAATAAAATGATGTGACGGGCCAGATTTGGCCCCCGGGCCTTGACTTTGACACCTGTGATGTAGGTTATCGGCTCTCAATCGCAGATTTTTTTTTACATGTTTGGTATGACTCTAATTTTACTCTGCACTTTTATGTAAATGATGTACATACATTTGTCATCTCACCATTTTTGCGTTCATTGAGTGGCGGCAGATTCTGGGTGGGCTGCAGTGACAACTCCTCCATCTCATGCGTCACTGCTTCACTCTGGGGACTGGGCACCAGCAAGCACATACCGCCTTCTGCCCTGAGAAGCTCCCGGGAAGCCTGGGACTCCATCTTGCCTTCTGGAGAGAAATCCAGGGATGTCTGACAGTGTCCAAGGGAGGCAGCAAGTATGTATGTGTGTTTGCTACCTGTGAGAAGCCAAGGATAAGAGGGGGGAAAAATAAGACATTTGTTGGTACTTGGGGAGCAGAGTCATTATCATGTTGGTCTACATCAGTCAACTGGGAAAAAGCGTAAGATGGCGTTTCAATTTAGCCATCTGGAAAAACTCAATCCAAACCCAAATCATCAATTCAAAAGATCTTGGAAGGCCATTATAGGGAATAACCATTGTCCATGGGAAACAACATCAATTTGTGCATGAATGTCAAAGTTCAAACATACTTCACAATCTGGAATACAACAATGTTATTGTCCTTCTATTTAAAGCCTATGCATTGCGAAGGGTCAAGTTTATTTGCTTACGGTGTCGGTTTCACACACTTGGCCGATACCAACGTATCAAGTTATAAACTTGAATGGAAGATTGAGTTACTTCTGGATGACAGGATTTAGGTGGTGAGTATGAATCAATAACTAGCACCAGGTTGTACCATACTGAACTCATTCACTGCCAGACGTCCACTCCAGTGCCAGGTTTTTTGTCATTTTCACTCAAATTGCAGGACCCACAGAATATTGAGTTTTATAATATTGAGGACTACATAAACATTCAAATCAGCGAAAGAAACCTTACATTGTTTCATCAGAAAAAAATACAGTAAAGTCTCGTTATATCGATATCGGTTATATCGATAGTACTGCTTATTACGATACTATTTCTATGAACGCAAGGAGAAAATTTACATGCCGCAGGATCGGATATATCGATAGTCCGGTTATATCGATATTTTTCCGACTCCCGAGAATATCGATATAACGAGACTTTACTGTAGTTAATAAGTTATATGGGTCTGGAGTTATCTGAGCATGAAATACGGGTGGCTGTATAAAATACAATACATACATAGTGATGTATGTAAACCCCCCCCAAAAAAAATGTGAATGGCACTCCATTGCAGTGAATGAATTAATGATGCACTTTTACTTTTACAAAGTATACTATTGCTTTTATGAGGGTAAGTACCTCAAGATGAAGAGGACAGCAATAGAAGGACGCTGCAATTTTTCTTTCGGCTTCTTTCCCTCGTCCGTAATGTCAGGCCGTGGTGACACACCTGGTGATTAGGAGGAGAAAGAAAAAACATATTTATCACGACAGATATCTGGTTTGCAATTTAAGATTGCTACAAATGTCCTTTCTTTGTTAAAGGATTGATGATATTCGTGTTTATATAGCAGTTGAAAGAGCTACAATAGAATGGAAGATGAGTACCACCACTTCAAGATGTTCCGTATGAAGCGTGCTGAAGTTGAAGGCTGCGGGGACTTACAAAGGGAAGCTCGTAGGCCGCTTTGGGACAAAGGCTGTGTGTGTGTGTATGTATGTGTGTGTGTGTGTGTCTTGACGGAAAAGAAGACGAGGGCCATACAGCCGTCTGAATGAAGAGACTCTCAGAATACAAAAATCAATGATCCGTATACACACACACGAACCACTGAAGTGCTTTCCCACACATGCGCCTTGGTTACAAAACACTTGGTTTGGATGTGCAACTGAATTTACATGACCGTTAAACCACTATTCCATTCGCAACTGAGCACAGACTCGTGTTGGTCGCATGAATAAATAAACAACTAAATAAATAACAACTACAGAAACAAACACATAGATAAATATAGAATTACACAACCAGATAGATGGATACATAGATAGCTGGCTACCGGTAGAAAGCTAGCTAGCTAGCTAGCTAACGAAATAGATAGATGGTTAACTAGATAGCGAGCTAACTAGAAAGCTAACTAACTAGATAGTCAGATAGCTAGATAGATAATCATGATAAAGCTACTTTAGCTGAAAACCTTTGATTCAGTAAGGGACATCTATCAAATAGCAACGGGAAGAGACAAAGTTTGGTGTTTCAAATAGAAAAATGGCTAAAGTGTGGGGCGTGGGAGGAAACAGGCATGTGAAAGAATGCAAAAGAAAGGAAGGGAAACATAGTTGACATGGCTGACACATGCCGGTGAAGAGTAAGCATCCAAACAGCGCAGATGTATGTGCAGTTTTCTTTTTTTATTTATTTTTGAGTAACACGATGAAAATCGACAAAAACAGACACCAGATAAATCGTACGAGAACATGGCTGTAACTCAACTCCCCATAACCCCTGTTGTTGTTTTGATGCATTTAATGAATAATTCATTCCATGCAATGAAATAAATTGGTGCCAATAGGATTTCATTCGTGAGTCCAGACAGACATTGGCTAATAAACCAACACCTATTAGAGCACAGGTGTCAAAGTCAAGGCCCGCGGGCCAAATCCGGCCCGCCACATCATTTTTTTCGGCCCGCGAAAGCAAATCAAACTTGTTAAATTCCATGATGATTGCTAAAATCTGACCCAAAATTTCATATTTTTGAATGTCAACCACAATAAAAGTCATTATTCTTGACTTCAGATTTGAAAACGAGTTATTCATTAATTTGCTGTGTGCTCGATATGTAATATTTGAAGGGATTTAAACATTCTAATGGGTTCCCCAAATTCATAACGGCCCTCGAGAGGAAACCATAACTACAATGTGGCCCGCGGCAAAGACTGACTTTGACACCCCAATTTTTTCCCCCAACACAATTCTTGTAATTTTCCTATCTTAATGAAAACCACCTAGTATTTTGCAATGTCTATTTTGATCAAACTAAAGACATGTGTTGTTTTCTCATGTTTCTGGGAATAAAAAGTTCATTGACGCAAAGTCTTGGTGCAACAACAAGAGGAGGTCGAAAGGGTTCGTTTTTCCAAATAGTAACGACCGCGTCAACTTCCACCGATAAAATACGACCCAAGTGCTCGCAGACACACAAAAGTGACCGAAGCACTTACCAGATGTCTTAGCTTAAACGCAAATGCAACACCAACTGTAATCGTGATGTGGTCTTGGTCCAAAACAGAAAGTTAGAAGCAAACAAATGGCGAATGACACTTTGTTGCTCAGGAAAATGTAACTGATTTAGAGTTAATTTTAAACACGCAGCCCGTAAACAACGAAAATAAAACATTAACCGTGGAGCCATAATGAAAGTGTCACGGTTTGCGAGGTGGTGATGGCGGGTGCGAGCAGGAGGTTGTTTGACAAATTGTATTAAAATAAAGTAAGCAGGAACAAAAAGTATAACATCAAAATCATCTGAATGGAAAAAAGACAAAGTAGCAAAAGAAGACCAAAAGTAAAAGTCCGCCAAGGTTAAACAAACACATACACAATGCATGCAGCAAACAAGCAGCAAACAAACAATGAACCGGCACCGGATGGTCGTGCCGGGTGTCCTTTTAAGTGACAGTGATTATAACGACCAGCACCTGCGAGGCTGCCGGCAGGGCTGACGTCGCTACCCGTTGGTCGCCAATCTGATCGAGACGACCGGCACCTGTGCAGGTGCAGGCGGGGCCAACAGCGCCCCCCGTTGGTCGCCAACCAGATCATGACAGAAAGATTGTGAAACTAAATTAAAAGAGCTCACGTGTGCCCATTAAACTAAACACTGGACATGTTTTATATCTTCGAAACCACAGATCCTTACAGTGGATTGTATATTAATCGGTACTAAATTTACACAGATATTATGCGCGAGTAGTTGAGGACTCGCACACTGCAAGAATCAAGAGTGCGCAAAATCCTAGTGTACCCTCCGCACCCTGGCCACCACCTTTTCCAGTTGCTCCCCTTTAAACAGCTTCTTCCCCCTAGCTGTTAACTATCTAAACAGTCACCCAAAAAGAACTGTATAGTGCCTCTTTGCAATTTTTTTTATGATGATACTAGTGCAGCGTGTTCTACCGGGGACACATTCCTTGTGTGTTTTATATACTCGGCCAATAAAGATTCTTCTGATTCTGAGTATAATCATCCCACCATGCCAGATTCCCTGAGAGTTTGCCGTTCAGGGGCCCCAAATAGACTCGATCCGGTCCAAGAAAAACGTCTGCTTTTATCCAGAGATAAGCCGAGGCGATGATGTCATCACTTGGAAGTTGAACTCACTTAGCCAAAGCCTGCTGTTTTCTCACAGACTCACTCGCACGTGCGCTCCCCACTTCCTTCCTGGCTGCCTTTGCGCACTGAAAAATGGTCGCTAAGGAATGGACAAAGGCTCAGACGCCGTCAAGAACAAATATTCCAATGTGTCAACAAGGATTAAGAGTGTTGGCATGATGGGAACGTAAAATGAATATGTTGCGGCTTGTCATCAAGATTTTATTGTTTTCGCATTACATCACTGGTTAACTTTTGACACTGCCGCTTCATACAAAACAACAAAAATGCCCCCCACCATCACCACCCCTTGGCAGCCACACTGCTTATATTACAACAGACTGCTCCAATGTGTCGGTCATTTAGAATTGGCTCAGTAAAATAGATTCAAAGACTGGCAAGAAACAAATATTGCAAGCCCAGAATGGAAAATTATTGTCATAAAATTAGCAAGAACAATGATTTCAAATTGTTTTCAGGAAATATTTTACAAAAAAATGTATGAAGGTCTGTTTTGAATGGGTTACAATGACCCCAGTGCCACTTTGCTCCGATCCACCTATTAAGATGTGGTGTCAAAGTTAAGGCCCAGGGGCCAAATCTGGCCCGCGACATCACTTTATTCGGCCCGTAAATGCAAATAAAGCGTCTTAAATTTCATGGTGCTTGCGATAGTCTGAACCTAAATTTAAAATTGTCATATATAATGCACAATAACTTCTGATTTTAAAACTAGTTATCAATCAATTTGTTGTGTGCTGTGTCTGTATTATGTGAAGGGGATGAAACATTAGTTTTTAGTACAGTGATACCTCATTTTACGAAGTTATTTGGTTCCCAGAAAGTGTGTGTAAGGCGAAAAGTTAATCTTCCAAACATTTATTTCCCATAAGAAACCATTCAAATGAGAATAATCTGTTCCCAGCTCCCCATAAAACATAATTTTCTATTAAATAAGCCTCAAAATTACACAAAATATACCTTGTTTTAAGTATAATATACGTGCTATTGTATTGTAACTAAATAAATAAACTACTTATTAATAAAGTTATTTTATTTACCTTTGTGATGGTTGTTGATGTAGTTGCCTCTTGATGATATCCGAGTGAAGTTGCCGTGCTTTCTCGACGATAACACCCTCACTCACACTGTCCCCTGCTAGCTGCTTTTCATTCATCTAAATCAACAGAAGTTTTTCAACCTCTTCTATTGCCTGAGACCGTTTCTTAGACAACACACTCGGCAACTGAAAACAAAACACGGGAAGGGATGATGATTTTGCCATCCACCCATACGTTAAAGTTAATGCACACTTTTCAACATGTGGCCTGCTAGCATGCATGACTCAGAGTCTGGATCTGCTGAGGTATCACTTCACTTATACAGATCGATTTAGAAGATGAAAAGATCATGGGGGCAAAGGTGGACCTTTGTTGTGTCTCTCATTTGCACGACTTAAGTCACTTCCAATTAGAAGGGCTTATTTATTCAAGGTCACATGGCACAGAAAGTGGGACTTCACATTGAAACGATTACCAATCAATCATAGAAAACATACCTTAGCACAGCCTTTTTGAATTATATTCACACCATCAATTAGTCGAAATGCCTGCAGAGGAGTCAGTCAAGTGAACCATTACACCGAGAGTGACGAATGCACCCCCCTAAAAAAACAGATGTCTGTAATTGTACTAACAACTGAACTATGACATTCTGAATAGCTCAAGAGAGAATCCAGACTGCTGTAAAATACAAAAAGAAAGAAGAAAAAATGCGAGCAGCTTGGCTCAATGGTATCTTTTATGGCAACTACTGTTTTCAATTTCATTTTAATGACATGGGAGACATATACAACTACCCATTACAACCAGTTTGTTTTTATTTGTGTCTGGCAACAACACAAATGTCACGTATTTCCCTTATTTCATAATGATATATTACTCAACACATCTCGGCTGTCTTGTTTCATTTGCTACATAAGGAAGCCCTTCTGCAACTGACAGACATGTTTCAATTAAAAATATTCACTCACAAAGTTTTTGTGCGAAAAATTCTGCCATTTTCCTTAAGTCCACGCCTCAAAATTACTGTGATGTATTTTTTTCCATAACTATATTTGATGGGCGTGTCGTGTGATCATTAGATATTTTGTAGATGTCATGATTTGATGTGAACTGATTAATATGATCTGAATAAATGAGGCCACGTGAGGCTGAGTCAGGATTTGCGACTACTGTGCTAGGATCAGGTATGCCAAAAGGAAATTATCTCATTGTACATTATGGGAAGATTAATTTATCGATGCAAACGACATATGATGAGAGCCAGAACATACATCATGTGTTATCTACTTTTTAAAGACCTTAAACTGTTGTAGTTAAACACATTTAGGATATTAGTTCGAAACACATCAACACCTCAGTAGACTAATGGCAATAACTTTATGATATTCGTGTGAAATTGTGAATGACATTGCTTTAGTAACGATGTTTTAGTGGGGCAGAAGGCCGGTGGGTGTGGGGCGCTGCAGACACTTTCAATCTGACAGGTGAGCGAGTTCTCCATAGTATCAAATATTAAACAGTATGCCGTTGCTGACTTGTTTTTTTACACCGATAAGAAAAACAACGAGTCATATTCACGATGCATTTACGCTTTTAAATGTAAACCCTTGCAATAGTTTATGCCGCTGAGCGTATCTCGTTCGCTTTACATTTTAGGCTAGGGTAGCGCGTTCCAACAAGCTAACATGCTAAAAACAAGACGCCGCCATGGCGAACAGAACTTACCAAAATGGCAACATCAGAAAGTCCAAAGCATCCAACTTGGCTGTCATGGTGATAAAATCGTTGGTGACAAGAGACTTGTCCTCTGTGATGTTTTGATCCCCTCCGGCAATGAGACTGAAGTTTTATTTGGCCGAGTAAAATGGCTGCGACTGCTCAGTGGGTGCTGATGGAGGGTGACGTCATGACGCAGCCGGAGGAGGGCGAGGGGGGGCGTGGTCGCAAGAGCATGATGTCGTCCGGTAGTCGAGTTGCGTCTCGAACGCTTCCCCTGTGGGTCAACACAAACACTGGACACACGTTAAGAATATCTCACTCTCGTCTCCAAGTGATAACGACAGTGTTGTCCTGTTGCGTAATAGTGACTGCGGACTCATTTGGAAATTCAGCATGAAAACTGAGCTGCATTGCATTTAGTCAGAGGTTGCATCAAATACGTAAACAATGGCACTTTCTCATCAAGTAACACAGGCAGGGTTTAATCTTACAAATGTGGTTCAACGAATGACTTAAAATGACTTTTTTAATGCCAACAATATGAATGTTTTGATAAATTTGAAAAACGGAACATAATCTTTGATCTATTCTGATGAACTGCGTGAAAGTGAACGAAATTAGCATTGATGTTAAGGTCAGAACCTTAACACTTCCGGTTTGAGTGAAACTCGCGTCTGGTCCTTCGTGTATTTACTGATTTTTGTTTGTAGTAATAATAATAATAATAATAATAATAATAATAAAATAAAAAACAAATTTAAAAGCTAAAAATAGCTAAAAACAAAATAAAATGTACACCTGAAGATAAGCAAACAATTGACATAAACTTCTAAATGAGCAAAAGGAAGCATGGGTATAAGAGACTAAAATGTTTTAACACGTTTTGAGTGTTTTGAAAGGTGCCAATAAATAAAACGCAGTATTATTATTATATGTTATTGCTGTATGCTTTCAATAAATGTAATTTCTTTTGTTGCCCAATTTACTTTGCTTTTTAATATGCCGTTCAAAATTACACAAATATGTCTTTATGTCCGTGTTGTGTTTGTTAACCACTTCGGGGTCAACTAGAATAAAAAAATCTACGAAGAGATGGATATACAGTATAAAAAACGTGTTTTGTACTTGACTATACATTTTGTATATACAATGAGACCTCAACTTACGAACTTAATTGGTTCCCAGACATAGTGTGTAAGGCGAAAAGTGTGTATCTCAAAAAAGAAATTCCCATAGGAAACCATTAAAAAGGGAATAATCTGTTCCAGGGTTTCCATAAAATAGTTTTTAACTAAATAAGCCTTAAAACTACACACAACATACCTTATTCTATGTATAATAAATGTGCTATTGTATTGTAATGAAAGAAATACACTGCATTGTATCATAAAGTTACAAAAATAGGCACATTACATGAGGACTTTAATTAAAGAAATAAACTGTGCTGTAAAATAAAGTTTTTTTCAATTTCTTTGATTGCCTTCCTGGGCTGAATACGAGCCTGTGGTGGTTTTTTTTTTCGGTCCCATCATAGTAAAATTATCAGCAAAAAGCTCCAAGTAGGCGATTGACGTGTGCATTCAATGAGAGGGGGTGTTCAAAGTAGCGCCGGCTGGAGCGCTGTTCGGTTGTGTGCTTCCGCCGAAGATCACTCCGCCAGCCGTGATGGGTGTGTATTATAAAAATAGTGCTTATTATAAGGTTTAATTTTCATAAATTAGAGGTTCTTAAGACGAAAAGTTTGTAAGATAAGGTGTTTGTAAGTTGAGGTCTCACTGTATTGTTTTTCTATAAAAGATGCAACAGAGCTAATGCAAAATAAAATTTATATTTATTTTTTCCATGATTTTGAACAGTTTTAAAACGTATTCAACAGTTGACTACTTCAGTTTATTCAGTACACAAATATTTTACATAATTAAAAAAATATATCTAAAAAAATCTCTATGGATGTTATTTGCTTTTCTGCGCTGAAGCTTGAATATCTGCAACATTATGCAAAAACTCATAGAGCAATTTGGCATTCTTGGCATTCTCAAGTATTTCCGTGAGCTTGTCCTGGCTTAATTTAGTGAGATCTGCTAAGCTGTCAGCGTTTCTTATGAGTGCTCGATAATTTTTCGTGTTGACTCCCGGCATCTTGAGCAAGAAGTCGTACGGCCCGGCATTGTATAGCTCTGCCGATTCGGATACAGTGTCTGATTCGGCTGTGATCGCTTGAGCCGCAGCGGCATCTGGTTCCTTGCGATCTTTCTTAAGCTCCACAAAAAGCTCGCCTGTGGCGTGCGGCGAAGGACACCACAGGATGCGGAGACGCGGGAAATGTAACGTAAGCAAAGTGAGTTTCGAAGAAACGTCATTGCACGATATCTCGTTACGGTAATCGGAACGGGCCGTGAGTGAAAAAGGTTTCGTCGGGTCAAACTCGATGAGCAAAACGGGTTTCCTGTAATAGCGGTTCATGGCGAGGCACTGGGTGTAGAGGCGACCGCTCTGCAAGGAGCCGATCAGATCGCTGACGCTCTTGCGCTCCACACAAATATCCGGCGTCAGGATGTAGTCGCCGACCTCTAAAGTGACGGGCTCGATGTCTAGGCCGCGGCGGTGGAGCATGGACGGAAGCTCACTGCGGAACTCGCGCATGTCTACGATGACTCGTGAGGGCTCTTGGGGCTGTTCTTGGCCTCCTATTTGAAATCAGACACAAATCGGATCAGTCAAATTACCACCGACAACCATGATTGTTTTTTTTCGCAGTACAGTGCATACCTAAGCTTAAAAACTTAATTGGTTCCCAAAAAGTGTGTGTAAGGCAAAAAGTTCATCTGCCAAACATTTATTTCCCATAGAAAACCATTAAAAATGAGAATAATCCGTTCCCAGGTCCCCATAAAACATAATTTTCTACTGAATAAGCCTTAAAAACTACACAAAATATACCATATTTTACATATAATATGTGTGATATTGTATTATAATTAAAAAAATAAACTATACTATATAATAAAGTCGTTTTATTTACCTTTGTGATGGTCGTTGATGTAGTTGCCTCTTGATGTTATCCGAGTGAAGTTGCCGTGCTTTCTCGGCGATAATACCCTCACTCATAGTGTCCCCTGCTAGCTGCTTTTCTTTAATCCAAATCAACAGACGTTTTTCAACCTCTTCTATTGCCTGAAACCGTTGCTTAGACAACACAGAAACACCCTTAGCCACACGTAGCAATGGTCGACTTAGCATACTGGTACTGGGACGCTAAGTCACACAAACACACACCCCATTCGTGTTTTTTGGCCTCCCCACTTTCGAGGACTTGCGCATTGCAAGAATCAAAACAAGAGCAAAGAAAATCCGACCGGACCCTCCGCACCCTGCTCACCAACTTTTCCTGCAACCCCCTTATTGTGATTCTAAAATGTAAACAACAATAAAACTTGCCAGCTTTGCGAGTGTTGGTGGTAGCATTAGCAGGATCCAAATTTCGAGCAAGGTCCAAATTAGTGTCTTGTCGGCCTTCTCTCTCCTCCGGGATGACCATCGTCGCCTTTTCCCTGCGAAGTCACAAGACAATCGGTTTGCTATTTCACACCAAATTCAGCAAATGCAAAACAACAGAATGGGAATGCTCATTAATGCTAAGTGAGACGATTCAAACCTGATAAGATGCTCAAAGGCTTTTTTCTCCTTTGAGAGCCCGGTTAGGTATTTCTGCTCTTCTGTTGAGCCGCCATAGATGAGGAAGTAGACCCTATAGAGGCGGAGAGAAGCCACGAGGAAGAGTATTGATCACTTTTGAAACTAATAAACTGAATGATCGATAATTTGAAATGGTAAACAAAGCTAGAAGAAGCGCTAAAAGAAATACAGTGATACCTTATCTTATGAACACTTTAGCTCACAAACTTTTCGCCTTACGGACATTAAATTCGCAAGAATATAAGAACTAGTTTTTGGCGGACGAACCAAACCACTGAACTCAGTGCAGACGTGGTTTGTTATTGAGTGGAGTAGGTTTGCTTTTTTTGGGACCAAAAAAGACCCCACCACATGCTAGTGTTAAGCCGAAGAGGACAAAAAATAAAATTACGGTCGAGCAGAAGAAGGAGATCATCGAAAAACACGAACAAGGTGTGCGTTTGTGTGACTTAGCGTCCCAGTACCAGTATGCTAAGTCGACTATTGCTACGTGTGGCTAAGGGTGTTTCTGTGTTGTCTAAGCAACGGTGTCAGGCAATAGAATATGTTGAAAAACTTGTTGATTTTGATTAACAAAAAGCAGCTAGCATGGGACATTGTGAGTGAGGGTATTATCACAGAGAAAGCACGGCAACTTCACTCGGATAACATCAAGAGGCAACTCCATCAGCGACCATCACAAAAGTAAATAAAACGTGTTTATTATACAGTCACCTTATTTCTTTAATTATAATACAATAGCATGTATATTGTACATAAAATAAGGGAGATCTTGTGTAGTTTTAAGGCCTATTTAGTGGAAAATTATGTTTTATGGAGACCTGGGAACAGATTATTGTCATGTTTAATGATTTCTTATGGGAAATAAATGTTTGGCAGACGAACTTTTCGCCTTACACACACTTTCTGGGAACCAATTAAGTTTGTAAGCTGATGTATCACTGTACTTGATCAGAGCATTAGCGACATTAGCATTACATATTGTGTAAACTGATGTGATGAGATATTACATCCAATATTAACTTTAAACAAGAATGTCGTATGTTTAAAAACAACAAAACAGACACCTTCCTTGAAGGAAATAAGAAGCTGCAGACGCACCTTAGTGGCTTGCCGGGTCGACAGGCTTTGTAGAGCTCCAGCTGTCGCACAAAGCTAAGTTCCGCGTCATAAAGCACCACAAACATGGGTTCCACCTCGTGTAGCACACGTGTTAGGCTGTGAGGGTCCGTACAGCCCCTCAGGGGGTGAATGACCATCAGGGGCTCCTTCAGAACCGCATAGTAAGCGTCAGATGACAAATCCAACTTGGGAGCGTCTTCGTCCTCCATGTTGTCTTCATCGTCAAAGACATCCTCATCCTCGGTGCTACCCATGACCGGCGTTTCAAAGGTCTCGTCTTTGCCAATCATCTGAGTCAAGGTCAGAGAAGGTCGGCTTTTAGCCTTGGTTGTCTTTTTTTTCGGCTCTTTTCCTTTCCCGCGACCTTTTCCCTTGGACGCGCCTTTGTGAAGACCCTTTCCTTTTTTACGTTTTGCCCAGATAATATTCGAGGTGGCGGATGGGTTTTGTTTGCCGATGGTGCGGGCGTACAGTCGGTTCAGGAGCCAATCTGCGCCGTGTCTGATGTACTGCTGGAGTTGAGCGCAAGTCCTATCATCGCTGGCGCAGATCAGCACGCGGCCTGGAGGTCCGGATAGATTGATTAAAATACATCCGACAGAAAGGTCGATCGATATTCCTTCGTTCCTTTTATAACTCATTCGTTGCCATTCCTGAAATTATTCGGAAATTGATTAGCGTGACGTGGAGCGCTTTTCCCAAATTATTTGGGTTTTTCATGCGGCAGGTGCCGGTACAGCGCTGGTCAGATCTCTGGCAATGTTTTTTCCCTTCCCAGCATTTGCCTTTTGCTCATGTTACAGCTTCAGCTGTTGTTAAAGCGCTATATAAATCAATATGTATGTATTGTATTTTGTACAGCCACTCCCATTTCAAGCTCAGATAACTCCAGACACATATAACTTAGGAATTAACTGTTTTTTTTCTGATGAAAGGAGATAGTCCAAGATTTTTAATGCTGTATTGAATGTTTATGTAGTCCTAAAACTCAATGTTCTGTGGGTCCTGAAATTTGAGTGTAAGTGCCAAAAACCCTGGCACTGGAGTGGACACGAGTAAAAGATAATACATCAATTTAAATTATTCAGAACTGTTTTTATTGTATGTGATATTATGTAGACTGTATTTAATCGTGTTAAAATAATTCACAGTGCAAAATATTATACTATTGTTCACAAAAACTAACCATGACTAAAATGTGAACAAAATAAAAAGAAAACGCTCTTTAAAAATATTACTTTGAAAAAAAAAAAAATACAAAAATACAAATTGTCATCATCTATCATTTATTTTGAAGGATTTTTTTCCACAGTTTCATACGCTGAAGTGAATGTTTATGTAGTCCTAAAACTCTGTATTGTGTGAGTCCTGCAATTTGAGTGAAAATGACAAAAACCCTGGCACTGGAGTGGACACGAGTAAAAGACATTACATCAATTTAAATTATTTAAAATTATTATTTTTATTTTATATATTATTTAAACTGTATTTCATCCTGTTAAAATAATTCATTGGCACAGTACAAAATATTATATTATTGTTCACAAAAACTAACCATGACGAAAATGTTAGCAAAATAAAAAAAGAAAAAGCTCTTTAAAAAATTAACTGGAACTATTACTTTGAAAAACTACAAAAAAACTACAAATTGTCATCGTCCAATTATTTTGAAGGATTTTTTTCACGGTTTCTTACGCTGAAGTGAATGTTTATGTATTCGTAAAACTCAATATTCTGTGGATACTGGAATTTGAGTGAAAATGACAAAAACCATGGCACTGCAGTGGACACATGAGTAAAAAACAATACATTAAATTTAAATTATTCTGAACTATATTTTTATGTTATCTGACATTATTTAAACTGTATTTCATCCTGTTGAAACAATTCATTGGCACAGTGCAAAATATATTATTGTTCACAAGAACTAACCACGACTAAAATGTTAACAAAATAAAAAAGAAAATGTTCTCTAAAAATATTAACTGGATTTTTTTTTTTTACATTGAAAAACTAAAAAAAGATTTGTCATAATTGTTGTCATCATTTATTTTGAAGGAATTTTTCAGTTTCTTATGTGAATTGAGTGTTTATGTAGCCCTAAAACTCAATATTCTATGAGCCCCGCAATTTGAGTGAAAATGACAAAAAACCCTGGCACTGGAGTGAACATTATTTTTGCACGTACCACTGTGTATATTTGGTTGAACATTCCTCAAGATGACAATTCTAACCTGGTTCATGTTGGGAGTTCTTGTTCTCCTTCTCAATCTCCTGCAGGACTTCAGTCAAAGCCTCCCATTTTGGGCTCTTCTCCAGCACCAGTACTCGTTTCACCTCTGAAACATGCATACACGAACGACATCATATCGATTAATCCTCAATTGCTTTTGGTTCTGGAGCTCTTTTCAAAGTCACCTGAGACGGAGGGTATCTGTTTTTTTTCAACTTCAGCTCCAACTTTTAGTTTCTTCTTATTTTCCGAGATGTGGTACACCCTGGATCTTGCGTTCACAAACATGGACGTACTGGAATCCAAGAAGAGCCAACCTGAGGTGAAAGATTATGAATATACAGTAAAGTCTCGTTATATCGATATCGGATATATCGATAGTCCCGGTTATATCGATACTATTTCTATACACGCACGGAGAAAATTACATGCAAACAGGGTCGGATATATCGATAGTGCTGGTTATATCGATATTTTTTCGGACTCCCTTGAATATCGATATAACGAGACTTTACTGTAATTGCAACTAAAATGAAAAAAAAAGTGCAACTAATGAACTAGTGATTGAATATTGCATGGAAACGACATTTTCCACGTGAGATTCACCTGAGATGGAGCCAAAGTTCTTTTGGCCGGAACGGAGTGACTCGAGCAGATTGAAGAATGTGACACAGTCGTACTGGGTCAGGTACAGCAGTAGAACCCTTAACACCTTCAGGTCCTGGACCAGCGCCTTGGTCTTTGATCCCAGCTGGTGCCACAGGGGGTCCAGGTAATGGCGGATAGTCTGGGAGACAAAACAGAATAGGAAAAAAAAAACATTTTTGTATCGGATGATTGATGGTGAATTTATATAACCTTAAGGTATCCACCTTATCGAAGGCGTTGCTAAGGGTGTTCTCTAAGGAGAGATCCTCGACCTCCAAGGTGGGATTATAACGTTTCAACTCCTTCAGACAGGCACCCATAATATCCAGGATGGAACTCTGGATGGCCCTCATGAAAGGCGTCAGTGACACATGGAGCTCCACTACGTCAGGCTTGTGTCTGTCGAGGGTTGTGTTTACTGACGCTTGAAACCTGTTAAATAAAGCGTAAAGAGCAAAAAAAAAAAAAGATCAAGAAACAATCAAGAAAAAAGGGAGGGGGTTGTGGGATGAAAAATAGAAACTATTAATGGCAGTAGAGAATGAGTGCATTTGCTCAAAATGGTATTACATTTGCATACAAGAAATATCAGGATATTCATATTAAATGTCTCCTTTTAGCATGGTCATTTGTTACCATAACATTTCAAAGCAAACCAAATACAGGTAACATCTGGGTTACGACCGGTACGAGTTACGACCACCCATACTTACGACCACGACCGCCAGACCCTCTCCCCTTTTTTTATTCTACGCCTGGCACCGCAACGTGTACTACAATTTTGGCCAGCCAGCATGTCACACACTGGCACAGCAATTTACTGCGTGACTACACTCAATGCAGTAGTTATACAGTGCATATGTACCATCTCGGCAACATCTCCTTGTATGGTACAGTGAGACCTCAACTTACAAACACCTTATCTTACAAACTTTTCATCTTACAAACTTCAAATTTATGAAAATTAAACCTTATAATAAACACTATTTTCATAATACACACCCACCGCGGCTGGCGGAGTGATCTTCGGCGGAAGCACACGACCGAACAGCACCAGAGGTTAAGTTATCAACAGTCCTTATGGAAGGTGACTCTCCTTCCATAAGCCATCAATGACCATCAAAAAGGTCAATAAAACTTTATTTTACAGCACAGTTTATTTCTTTAATTACAGTCCTCATGTAATGTGCCTCTCTTTCCAAACAGCAATTCCGTTTGACCCTCGACCTCCAACGCCATTCCATCAAGCCATAAATGACCATCACAAATGTAAATAAAGTGACTTTATGATGCAACGCAGTGTATTTCTTTCATTACAATACAATAGCACATTTATTATACATAGAATAAGGTATGTTGTGTGTAGTTTTAAGGCTTATTTAGTTGAAAAGTATATTTTATGGAAACCCGGGAACGGATTATTCCCATTTTAATGGTTTCCTATGGGAATTTTCTTTTTGAAATACACTTTTCGCCTTACACACTCTGTCTGGGAACCAATTAAGTTCGTAAATTGAGGTCTCACTGTACACTGCTTTTTTTCTCCTTCTGCGTCCGCCTGAGTCCGAGCGTGTGTGTGTGTGTGTGTGTGTGTGTGTGTGTGTGTGTGTGTGTGTGCGTGTGCGTGTGTGTGTGTGTGTGTGTGTGTGTGTGTGTGTGCGTGTGTGTGTGTGTGTGTGTGTGTGTGTGTCGGGCGACCTCTTCTGGCCGTTAGCAGGGAGAGCGGGGTAATAATAACATTTATAAATGAACTGTATAGTAAACGGTTTGTATACATTACAGGCACAGTAATGTAATAAAATAAAAATGTAATAAAAATCGATAATATGAAATAGAAAATGATAAAAATGACACTAAACGTTATAATATTGACAAATGAACTGTAAACAGTTTGGTATATAATAGTATTCAATAGAAAATGTTGCTTAAAAACAACAGATTGACATTGTATACTATTCTGTCGTGTAAACGTCACGTCGGCCATTTTGAATGGAATTCGACTTACGACCGTTTTGTTGGAACGGAACCCGGTCGTAACTCGGATGTTACCAGTACATTTCTGAGATGTGACATGTCACGCATAATCTAAGTTCGCCTTCTGGTATTTTGTCTGACTGCAGAGGTATACGTTAGTGAGGTCCAATAAACTACTCACCTGGGCCAAAGGTAGAGTTTCTTAACAAAAAGATTCCTCATCACACGCTCCACCTGGCAAAAACCCGAAGAAAAAGCTGCGGGTTTGTCGGTGAAGGCTTTAATGAAGCCTGTCTTATTCTTCTGTCGGAAAAGTCGCAGTATGAACGCTTCCTGACACGATTGGATTATTTTGTGAGCACGATACACCAGGATGCCTGACAGGAGATATCGAAAATAGAGAACGTCAGTAAAACCCACACAACTTGGGGGTGCACAGAAAATATCACAGTGATAGAATATACAATATGCGTATCGTCTAGAAGTGTTTAAATCTCTCACCTGCATGGGAAATTTTAGTTTTTTTTAATGGGACACTGAAGAAATGTCACTTGAACACAATGAAAAGTATTCACTGCACTCAACTGTGCAACAACTGTGAGTAAACCTCAAATTTTGACAACAATGCTCTGTTTAGTTTTTTCAACCAATGGAAATTGACAATTGGTATTTGCATTACCTCTGAAAAAAATGCATATGTCAATCACTACTACAAAACCCACATAATTTAAGGTGTGATATACGCACACTTACCTGATATAAGATGAGCAGGTATGCGGTCGGTGAGAAAGTCGACCACCAGGATCCTGCTGGTGACAAACAGCACCCCTCCCTCTGTGTACACATTGTACCGTTCGGTGCCTTGGACATCGCTGGTCACCGTCCTGGGCAAGTGGGTCACACCTTCCACTCGCAACTGCTCTGTAAAATACTCCTAAAAAGTGAAAACACATGTTTGACAAAGGGTATTGTAGATCCAGAGTTAGTTTAAAATACTTTGTTCGGGATTGTCCTTGTTTGCTGTATCATGTGAGCATGATTGATGCAATATGGTGCCAACTTTTAACACAAATAAAAAACAGGTGCATAATTAAAAAGAAAAAAATGCATTTTAACATTCCAGAGTCTGTACTTTTACTTCAGGAGATGAATCAGAACAGTAGTTCTACTTATTTAATCGTTATTTTCAAACAAGTACTGTATGTTAATCCCGCTTCCACAAGATTCACAAAATACACACCTTTTCGTTCTTGACATCTGAGTAAATTCTCCATCATTTAAATCTATTAAGAACGAACCATAGCAAATGGACTCTTTATTTATTGATTTTGGGGTATTTTTTCTTGTTTTCCGTAAAACACACTCACAAATGACAGAAATAATTGTGCAACTGGGATAACGATGTGGGCAGTGCTGACCTGTTCAGGGGTCGTAGTGTTAAGTAGTAGAACCAGGCTGCCTTGTTCCGAGTACACCCGCATGAACTGCATCAGAATACGGTCTATTCCCATCCCTTCTGCAACCACGAGCAGTCCGTCACAGCTGAACAGATTCAGAAACATTTCGGTCTCAAACTCCAGCAGAGGGCCCGCCATGGTGGAAGCCAACCTAAGAGTAAACAATAAATCCGATTTCAGCGAACAAAAAGAAGAATCATTGTAAACATTGGAACGCCAGCTTCTGATGGGGGGGGGGCGCCCGTCACCGAATATGTTAATGTTTACTTCCGGTCACATGACACTAAACAAAACGAAAAAGAAAAACTAACAATAAAAGGTTTGAACGAAACACAAGGGCGCCGTCTAGCGGTGGGAGAATGCCGCGGAGAAGAAAAATGACAGACCTATATAAAACACAATAATAATAATAACAATACATTTCATTCATAAGCGCCTTACAAAACTCTGAAGGACACTTTACAGTCACAGGATATTTTTTTTCTGCGGGTGAGCAGTGGCAGCCACCCGCGCCTTCACTTCATAACAATAATAACAAATATGACAATGTATAATATACCACCGGTCTATATTTTTGGGTTGATAGTGTTATTGAGGACCTATGAACAAAATGAAAGCTTCACAACCCGGTTACTATCACACCATGCTGGTCTTTGTTGTTGTTTTTGTGTTCCTCTGGACGATTTTGAACTGCGAAAGTTACTTTTTTGTTTTTTTATGGCTCATACCTGATAGCTGTATTGTAAACGATATTCCGATTGCTTGCCAATGCCTTTGGACACGATTTTCATTTGACTACAACCCATGTTTTCAACATTTAACATTTTAAATTGACTGGCATTTATCTGTAAATGTATTTCTGTAGACAAATTAAGAACGCTATAATGTCATAACGGCCTCAAATTTGTTAATTGTTACTCATTGTGTCACTGGAAGTAATAAAAAAAACAATATTAACCGAGTTGACCAGTGACCAAGCAGGCCCACAAGCACTCAGCTGTCAATCAAACGTCACTCACGAAACACATTGACTTGAATGTAGTTTTCCGTGTTTTTTTTCACTTGTTTGTCAAAAACGTGTTATTTTAAAAATGATTAAAAAAATACCCCCAAAATGTGTTGACATCCACAAATATGTCATACGTCCCAAATCCAGTCGCTTTGTTGGCGTTTTTTTCCTGTCGTATTGACTGAGATCCCCCCATCGCCCGCAAGGTGTCAGTGTTGCTTTGTGCAATAAAATGGAATACCCTATTCCCCGTTTATCGTTGAACATTGAAGATGAATGGAAACCGAAAAACGATCGATTATTTTCTCACACCGGCTACCTTCGCGTGTGAGTGTGCGTGTACTACACTTCAATGTCATTTAAAAACCCGAGTGCACAATGATGCTGTGGAGTACATGGCACTTAGTTTTTGTCCCAGGAAGAGACGTAAGATGTGCACGTCCTCCTTAGTGGGTCCTTCAATGGAACTGACAGCACACAAAAGACGAAAAATGGTCCTTTAAAATGTTTATGTGTGCAGCTTGAACTGGGCCACACAGACATTCACTGGTAAAAATCATTTCAAATTGTCATGCTCACTTTTCTGTCCAATAAATTGTTCCAACTTGAATGGGAGTCTTAGCGTTTTATGAGTAAGAAAATAAATCTGTACCTCACAAAAAGCCTTTCATGCGTCTTGGTCACGGCAGTGGAAAACTTTTCAAGTCTGAAAATTGACACGTAAGGCTCATTGGCCAAAACAGGTCAGTCGGCTGAAGAACCTTAACACACAAAGAATAATAGGGGAATGAAATCTGTATTTCAAATTTGTGTGTGTGTGTGACAACTTTCTGAAGGCCCCACTAGATTCCCCCCTTCCAAATATTAAAATGAGTTAAGGAGTGGGACATAGTAAGGTCACAATGGCATATTGTAACTGCGCGTATAAGGAACGGTTAACAGACGTTACCCTACTTACAAACATTGGAGTTACGAACAAATGTACATATGAACACTTCTGTAGTAACATATGTAGTATTCTCTCCAGTTGTACACGTACATATCTTTATATAACATATTTTTTTATTCGATGTTTATTTTTCAGTACAAACCAATAGTTTACTTAAACAAGCTTTAAGCATACTTATATAACCTTTAAACATACTTATATAAGCCTTAAACATACATTCCATACAAACTATACCACTGAAGCAATTTACGAAAAAATTCACCTTACGAACAACCGTTTGGAACCTATCTTGTTCGTAAATTGGGGAGCGTCTGTACTTATCTAAGCCTTATTTATTAGCTATCCATTAGCTAGCTGGCTAGATATTAGCTGGCTGGCTGTAAGCTGTCGGCTATCTATCTATCTATTCGCTTTTTATTAGCTAGCTGGCTAGCTATTAGACGGCTGGAAGATGTCGAGCTGGCTAGCTGTTGGCTATCTATTAGCTATTGATTAGCTATCCATTAGCTAGATGTCTAGCTATTAGCTGTCTAGCTGGCTGGAATCTGTCGAGCTGGCGGCTATTTGGCTATCTATTCGCTATTTATTTGCTATCCATTAGCTAGCTAGCTAGCTTTCTATCTATTTGAGTTACTTTAGAGTTGAGTGAACGCTGGCGGGTGTGGCTGATGCTGCTCACCCACAGAAAAATATTCTGTGACTGTAAAGTGACCTTGAGAGTTTTGAAAGGTGCTTAGAAATCAAATGTAATATTATTACTAAACATACATTCCATATAAAATATACCGTTGAGGAAATTTACAAATTCACAGTGCAAACGGCAGTTCGGAACGTATCTCGTTCATAAATTGGGGAGCTCATGCATAAACATAAATCCCTGTGAAGAAAGGTACTGAAACACACTTTCCCCTCTCAAAGCCAGATAGCTGTCAAACGCTTGATGCAGTAGGTCAAAGACAAGGCGGGATTTCAAACGCTTGAACTCCTTCATAATTCCGCCTAATCCAAACGCTAATGCGGCAGTTGGGGGTTCAACCTAATTGAGGGTGGGATGAAAACCGAGGACATCCTGTGTGGGAACAGATATATGCATTAATTAGCATTGTGGTGGAAGTACGTGTGTGTGTTTCGAAGTGTGTATGTGTTCTGATGCATGTTTGTGTATACTTGACAGTGTGTGTGTGAAAAGGCTAATTGTTTCGCTGCGCTCGGCGTCCACTCCATCAGCGGCGGTGGCATAAGACGCATGTTTGATTGGATTTTCTTCTTAAAACCTCTCTATTTTGGTGGTGCCGGGCTAATTACAAAAACGGATTAAAATTGGATGTCAACATGTAGCAGGTATGCAAGCATGGCTATAAAGCTGTTGAGGGATCATTTAAAATTAATAATAATAATAATAATGATAATAATAATAATAATAATAATAATAATAATAATAATAATAATAATAATAATAATAATAATACACTTCATTTAGCGGCTTTCAAAACTCTCAAGGACTATTTACAGTCACAGGATATTTTTTTCTGCGGGTAAGCAGTGGCAGCCACACGCGCCAGTGTTCACTCAACCCGGAAGTGACTAAAGTAGCCTTTTATTTAGGTTCAAGAGCCTTAAATCATAAATTTGGACCTAAATATAATAGCTACAATGCATAGTAAGGTTTAAAAATAAAAAATAACACCAAGGGGGACTAAAATGTTTTGTAAAAAGCGTGTTTCTTTGTTTTTTTTTCCTTTTTAAACATTTCCTTCAAGAAAATGTACTCAAAATCTTGTCAGGAGATATGTAAATTATTAGAACAAAAGTGGAACTGTCGCGGCTTGGAATTGAAGCAGGTTTACGTGGGAAATGAGACAATCTCTTTTCATCAATGGACACTACAGCTTTGTGTTTGCTTTCAAAATTTAGCTTGTAGCAGGCGTGTACATTCCACCATGACATCCTTGATCCACTGGTGAAAAGGAGGTTTTGATCCTCTCCTCTTTCATCCAGAACTGCTTCATGCAACAAAAAGTGCTTAAGATTGATTTTTTTTGTTATTTTGACTTCAAGATAGCGTAGCCAGAGTGGCTGTCTTCACAGCTGCTCCTGTTTTTTGTTTTTTTACTTCCTTTCTTATACTTTCATCACTTTGCTGCTGCGAAATGTAAATTTCTCCACTGTGAGACGAATAAAGGCTAATCCAATGCAAGTGCATCCGAGAAAACAAACATTTACATTGGTGAATGCACAAAAACTGTTATTTCTTTAAACAAACAATGAATGTGCATATGTGGATTGATGTTAAAATGTACCGTGATGAAATCCTTGAATTAGATTGAAATACGTAGTCAATAGCATTTTACAAGACATGCACACTGGCAATAACTATTTGCGCATCATTTTGTTTTCATTAAAAATACTAAACTTGTCCCCTTGTGATTTGGTGGGTTCACATAAGCTTACAAAAATGTTATTTACCCTCCAGTTTGCTAGCATTATGTACTCCTGTGAGATTGGGGGGTTATGTGGGGATCACACTTATACAATCTGGCAGAAGCTAAAAGCATCCATATGTTGTTTTCCTTCAGCGAATTGCTTATAAAGGTGCCTAGACTGGATGTTGGTCTGTGTTGGAGCGGCAGGAAACACGGCAACGGGATCGATAAACACCTTCTAGCTACCATCAGCCACAGAATGCATGTCTCGATCGACTGGAACAGGAGAGCAAAAGGCCAAGTATTGTTTGGACTTCAAGTGCATCCGTTTTGAGCCCCGAGCGAGGACTCTTGCGTCTGTCGAGGAAAAAAAAAGGGATACAGTGAGACCTCAACTTACAAACACCTTATCTTACAAACTTTTTGTCTTACAAACGTCAAATTTCTGAAAATTAAACCTTACAATAAGCACTATTTTCATAATACACACCCACCACGGCTGGCGGAGTGATCTTCGGCGGAAGCACACGACCGAACAGGACCAGAGGTTAAGTTACCAACAGTCCTTATGGAAGGTGATTCTCCTTCCATAAGCCATCAACGACCATCAAAAAGGTAAATAAAACTTTATTTTACAGCACAGTTTATTTCTTTAATTACAGTCCTCATGTAATGTGCCTCTCTTTCCAAACAGCAATTCCCTTTGACCTTCGAAACGCCATTCCATCAAGCCATAAATGACCATCACAAATGTAAATAAAGTGACTTTATGATACAATGCAGTGTATTTCTTTCAATACAATACAATAGCACATTTATTATATATAGAATAAGGTATGTTGTGAAAAGTATATTTTATGGAAACCCGGGAATGGATTATTCCCATTTTAATGGTTTCCTATGGGATTTTTTTTTTGAGATACACACTTTTCGCCTCACACACTCTCTCTGGGAACCAATTAAGTTCGTAAGTTGAGGTCTCACTGTACAATAAATGGATAGGAAGGGGGGTGATTTGGGAGAATGTGTAGACGTCACATTTGTCACCATTTGGGGAACACAATCAAGGAGGTGAAGCTTTGGGAGGCAGCCATGCGTGTACGTTCTGAAAAGGCCACAGACAAACTGTCACAAGAATCCTTAAAAAAAACACAGATTGGATTGTTTGGATGATCCTTTCTAACATTCAGTCGTGTTCTTTTGAGGTTGAAGCCATGTATGGAAAATGCATGTTAAAATACTGAGCAAAATAATTTCATTTGAACATGTTTCCAAGCCTCACTAAGGAATAAAATGACAGTTTGTGACTATTATGTGAAAACAAAGCACAAGATGGCGAACCTGCAAGTGATAACAGTAATGTCTAAGCTTACGAACCTAATTGGTTCCCAGAAAGTGTGTGCAAGGTGAAAAGTGTGTCTTCCAAACATTAATTTCCCATAGGAAACCATTAAAAATGAGAATAATCCATTTACTGTTCACCATAAAACATAATTTTCGACTAAATAAGCCACACAAAATATCCCTTCTTGTATGTATAATAAATGTGCTATTGTATTGTAAACAAAGAAAGAAACGGTACGGTATAATAAAGTAATTTTATTTACCTTTGTGATGTTGTTGCCTCTTGATGATATCCAGGTGAAGTTACCATGCTTTCTCGGCGATAATACCCTCACTCACAATGTCCCCGGCTAGCTGCTTTTCGTTAATCCAAATCAACAGAAGTTTTTCAACATCATCTAGTGCCTGGGACCGTTGCTTCGACAACTCAGAAACACCCTTAGCCACACGTAGCAATGGTCGACATAGCATACTGGTACTTGGACGCTAAGTCACACAAACGCACATCTCATTTGTGTTTTTCGATGATCTCCTTCTTCTGCTTGACCGTAATTTTCTTTTGTGTCCTCTTCGGCTTAACATTAGTCTATGGTGGGGTCTTTTTATGTCCCAAACAAAGCAAAAGTATCCACTTGATAACAAACCACATCTGCACTGAAAGAAAGTGGGTGTGGAAAAGTCGTCCAACAACCATGGTGGCGCTGTTCGGCTTTGTGGTTTGGTGTTCGTCCGCCGAAAAACTATTCCGCCAGCCATTGTGGCGCTCCGTGTGTTTCCCGAAAACCAGTTCGTATGCCAAGATTATATTTTCGCGAATTTGATGTTCGTAAGGCGAAAAGTCTGTTAGATAAAGCGTTCGTAAACTGAGGTATCACTGTATTTCGTGAACCACAAAAACACGGTGCGGTTGTTGAAGTAAAAGCAAAATAAAGAGATCGTTATTATTTTATCGACCAATATTTAAAACAAAAAAATTACAGTGTGCAATAGCAATTACATTAAAATGAACATTTATTATAAAAATATCACCGATCATGTCACAGGGGTTTGCATGGTGATTCGTTTCAATTAATGTTTCAAATGCGTGACAGCCGCCGCAACGCGGAGGTGAAGCCATTAATGTGATTTGTGCTATATGAGGAAAGCATACAAGGCGAGAAATGAAGGTGATGGTCTTCTACATATTATTATTATTAATTAAAAAAAAAAACGTCTGTGAAACAATACTGAGAGTGGCTGTACACAAACAAGGCAACACACACTCTTTTCTAGTTATTTCTCCAAGACACAAATGATGTGTTGCTTAAAAAAGGTTGCCATGACAACTATCGCAGCGGGTCTGGGTGATTACATGATCCCCCCTCCGCGCTCGTAATTGAGGCGAAATACATGGGGACTCGCAACAAAAGCGCTTTTTGTTTCAGCGTATCCGGTTCACTGCAATGCAGCGAGATGGATTCAGATTTGAATGTGAGACCATCAAATGACACGTAGCTAACCAAAGTGCTTTGGGTCATAAAATGTGGTTCTGTTAACCTTTTCATGCACCGCATAACCTAATAGCATGAATCCACTGGCAGAAAAAAAAAATCATGTTTCACCATCAACCCATCAATATCATGACATCATCTCAATACCATTGTTAACCACTAGGGGGTAATATTGCATAGATAATTTCAGTTCTTTTTGTATTTTGTTAAATTGCATTGGGCAATATTGTATCCATATGACTGCAAAATTAAAAAAAAACGATTGCCAGCTTGATTCTTCCAGATCTCAATAGCTTTGCTTCAAAAGCTGTGCAACCGTGTTTAATAAAGCTGCACTTGACATTGCCAAAACATGGTTTCATGTTTAGCAAAAAAAAAAAAAAAGGGCAGAATTTATGTTGTTACGTAAAAAAATCCTGCAAAAAAAAACCTATAAAACGTTTATTTTCACCATGAACGATTTACTTCCTTGAAGTTTCCAGATCCAGATATTGCTAGTTTGTCGGTTGTACTTGCTGTGTGGAATTTGCATGTTCCTCCATGTGCCCTTGTGGGTTTTCTTTGGGTGCTCCGGTATTCTCCCACATTAAAAAAAAAACACACACACACACACACACACACACACACAAAAAACGCACAGCAAGTTAACAGAACATTATAAATTATCCTAATATGTAATTTTTGATCGTTTGTTCATCTATGTACCCGATAAGGGTATGTAACCAGTTCAGGGTGTACCCTTCCAACTGCCTGGGGTGGGCTCCAAGCGGGATAAAAAAAATAAAATAAAATTGGGATCGATAATAGTGCAAGTTTTATCCGTGAAATAATTATTATAACCAAATATTTTAAATCGAAATGAATCAGAAAATGAATCAAAGTGCTGAATTAAATTGTGTTAGATATTAAGCAGCAAAACTGTGGTTCGAATAACATCCAAATCACATTCTCGCATTTCATGATAAAAATAAAAAAGAATTAAACAGATTTGGTAAACCATCATGCCTGTAGGAGCTTCAGGAGGTCCTCATCCATCCCCCCCGTTCGCATCCGCTCCAGGCTGTAGTAACGATGGACCACGCGGTCGGCCGTCACCACCACCACCCGAACGCCGTGGGTGTCCTCGCCTAGCTGGCAGCCGATAGCCGAACTCACGACCATGTCGAGGCCGTCGTGGCAACCGCCTGCATTCCGATGATAATGGCCGGAGAAGACCGCCTTCACCCCTGGAGCAAGAAAGATGGATCAAAGTTCACATTTTTCCATGAAAAGGTTTCTTCAGCCTTCATCTGTACTTATTTGAAGGTGTCGACGTTTCGCTCCTCATCCGAAGAGTTTCGTCAGCGAACTAAAGTTGCGCTGGTAACTCTGGTCCTACATATATCCCTAATTGACAGAGGTGGCAGTGCTCTAAGGTTGGAGGAGCAGTAAACAACTCACTGATGCTAATCTGATTACTTCTTTTGCCTGTCTGATGATATCTAATGTTCTATGCCTGGCTCTGATTACCCCGTTATCACCACATTAGCATGACAAATCCTATATGTTAATGACCTAAGAAATATGTTGTAAGCATGGTGGAAAATAAACCTGAAACCAACATGGCGATTTAGCTTGCTATCTATATTTCTATCTATTTGAGTTACTTCCGAGTTGAGCGAACGCTGGCGCATGTGGCAGCCGTTGCTCACCCATAGGAAAACTTATCCTGTGACTGTAAAGTCAACTTGAGAGTTTTGAAAGTATGCCAGCACTGTTTTTGATTTGGGAGGAATGTCAGTGTCATTTGACTGTCATCGCTAGACAGCTCTGGGGCGATTGTACTTTTTTGCGTCTGTAATGAGCAGCATTTTCACAGCCTAATTTTGCATGGCTTGAGGAGCCCGCGATGAGAAGAAAGGAACGTCAGCGCAGAGCGCCGATGCGTATGTGGAATTGCCGCGGCTTGGAATTGAAGCGGATTTGCATGAGATGTGAGACAATCTCTTTTTGTCAATGGCGATGCTACAGCTTTCGTGTTTGCTTTCAACATTTAGCTCGTAGCAGACGGGCACATTCCACCATGACGTCCCTGATCCACTGGCGAAAAAGATGCTTTGAACCACTCCTCTTTCATCTACAACTGCTTCATACAACAAAAAGGGTGCAGAAAGTGCTTAAACTTGAATGACTGTCTGTGTCTTCTGTGTTGCGTCACATTTTTTGTTATTTCATTTGTTCGTTTGACTTTAAAATGGCTCAGCGAGAGTGGCTGCCTTTACAGCAGCTCCTGTATTTTGTTTTTCTACTTCTTCCTTTCCTTTACTCTTCCTTTCATCACTATGCTATTGTGACTGTATGCGACATACTGTGTAAATGTCTCCACTGCAGGACTAATAAAGGTAAATCTAATCCAATCCAATCCCTGATCCACTAGTGAAAAGGACACTTTGATCCTATCCTCTTTCACCTAGAACTGCTTCATACAAAAAAAGAGGGTGTAGAAAGTGCTTAAGATTGTCACTTTATTTGTTATTTTGTTTTTTTGTTGTATTTTGACTTCAAGATGGCGCCGCATGAGTGGCTGCCTTTATTTACAGCAGCTCCTGTATTCCGTTTTTCTATTTCTTCCTTTCCTTTCCTCTTACTTTTATCACTTTGCTACTGTGAAACGTAAATTTCTCCACTACGAGACTAATACAATCCACAACTGAATACCCAGAGAAAACCCACACAAATGTAAATGTATCCACTGTGAGTCAAAGAAAGGCTAATCCAATTCAATCCAAATTACGTCCGACCTTGGCGTCTTCGAACCAAACGACAATAGGCGAGAAGAAAAAAAATGAACACTTCAAATCGCAACTGCGCAAAATAGGCTAACACCTGATGACTCAATGCTACATTGTGGTGTTTTAAATAGCTCACTTCCAAGTACAAAGTGTGCTTAAAAACGACACCCTGCTGCTTTAACTCTTTGGTATGTGACGTTGACTGTCAGCATCGGCGGAATTATTAATCACGACTAAGACTAAGAAAAATAAAGTGGGAGGGGAAACAACGAAAGATCGCCCATATTGATTATTCGAACAAAACAAAGACAAGCGTTAGGGAGCGGGATGGTTGGGGTGGATTTTCAATTTATTTTCAATTACAAACGACATTCTCATCGGAGCGACGCAGGTTGGCTCAGCCCCTCGGCGGCGGCGGCGTGTCACTGCGGTGTAATCAGTGGTCGCGCGAAATTACGTGTGCAACAAAAACTATTTTGTACGAAGGGGTTGCCATTTTTTTTAATGTGTGTATATTTTTTTTTCTTGGTGTTCTGCGAGGACATATATTTTATGAAGACTGAAAAGGAATGATTGCTTTGTCGAGTGCATTTGGGACAAGAATGAATTTGGTGAGCATGGCTTAGCCTGAAACGAACGCATCCAATTGTTTTTCACCCCCCCCCCCCCAAAAAAAAAAATAATTACGTGCAAGGAAAAATACTGAGTGCCTAACTCGTCTACTCCTGCTACTGAGATTCAAGTTTCATTCATTTCGGTTCATGAAGACTAAATTGCCAAGAGCGGTCAATGTGATTTTAAACCTTAGACTCTCTTCTTTCATCAGAAAAAAAATAGTTAATTCCTAAGTTATATGGGTCTGGAGTTATCTGAGCTTGAAATGGGGGTGGCTGTCCGAAATACAATACAATACAACACGATACAATACAATACAATACAATACAATACAATACAATACAACACATACAATACAATACAATACAATACAATACAATACAATACAATACAATACAACACAATACAATACAATACAATACAATACAATACAACACATACAATACAATACAATACAATACAATACAATACAATACAATACAGTACAATACAGTACAATACAATACAGTACAATACAATATGTCTGTGTAAGTTCTCAGTCGTACAGGAGTGGTCCATCGATGAGAAGGTTTCTTCAGCCGTCATCTGTACTTCTTGAAGGTGTCGGATGTTTCGCCTCCTATCCAAGAGGCTTCGTCAGCGAACTAAAGTCTGACTGCGTCCGACACCTTCAAGAAGTACAGATGACGGCTGAAGAAACCTTCTCATCAATACAATACAATACAATACAATACAATACAATACATATTGATATATATAGCTGAATCTGTAACAAAGTGCTAACATGGAGAAAAGGCAAATGCTGCCCCCACGTGGAAGGGAAAAACATAGCCAGAGGTCTGACCAGTGCTTTATCGGCACCCAAGTAATAAAAAAATGAACCAGAAAAAAATTGGCAAATGGCGCTCTATATACGTCATATTTTCAATTCCCGAATAAATTAACAAATGGCAGTGAAGGAGTTAACTCGCAAGATGGCAGGAGCGGTGAGGGGGGGTGGAAAGATTTGTTTTATATGTGCATTCAAAGGGGGGAAGAAGGGAAAGAGGGAAAAAGTCCACGATAGTGAAAACATCCAGAAAGCGAAAGGAGATGCAGGAGGGCATGACATGCGGTTGAATGGAATTTTAAGATATTTGAGGCATTTAACATAAATGAGCGCAAACTAACGTCCAAATATTAAAATGTGCGTTTCACAATGACTGTTATGTGTCAGGGCTGATTGTGACAATAATCGAGTCTGTTTATTAATCAGAAAAAAGAGGGGGTAAAAAAAAACTACTGTCTAACAATGGCTTCCACATGACAGGAGAGATTAAAGGAAACGCACTCACAAACAACCTTCATGCATCTAATTATGTTTGATATTTGCGATCGCTTTCTTCAACGCGGCCCCTTTTTAATGCATCTCCCCTTTCATCTGTCGGTTAGTGATTTGCTGGCTACGAAATGGGATTTCCTAATTGCGCGCTAGGTTTTCACACAACCAAAATATCCCCCGCCTTGTGAGTTAGGACAGAAGAAGTGTGCAGCGTGTCCCGCAAGGAGCCATTGTCATCAAAGTGCGGCGCAATGATTACAAATCGGAAATGCTGTTTTGTAATTTGCATGACAGAGTGAAGGAAAATGAGGTCTCTCGGCCGCAGCCGCCCATAAATCAGTGACACCCATCAGTCATCAACGGGCATCCGTTCCCAACCGTATGTCGTCCGGTTACATACAAACACCCACAATGGCAGACATAATGGGGCTTGGGAGGAAAAAAAAAAAGAGGAAAAAAGGTACCGGTATGTATGACTTTGGACCATTTGGAACAAGATAGTGATCCAGGTTTTTTTGACAAAAGCTAACATTCATAAAATCATAAAGTCTCGTTATATCGATATCGGTTATATCGATAGTACTGCTTATTACGATACTATTTCTATGAACGCAAGGAGAAAATTTACATGCCGCAGGATCGGATATATCGATAGTCTGGTTATATCGATAGTCTGGTTATATCGATATTTTTTCCGACTCCCGAGAATATCGATATAACGAGACTTTACTGTATATGATTTGAATTGATTCCTTAATTTATGCAAATTTACTCCCTTTTAATCAGCATTTTTGTAAACATTTTTTTGGAATATAATCTAAGTAAAACTAGTCCCATTTTTAAATTTTATTCATATATTTATTTATGCTCATTTTTACATAAGAAGCAATACAATTAATGAAAACGAGTACCATTGTTTTATTGTATTTATTTATGATTTAATTTATGCATATTGTGTTTTATGTATTTACGTCTATTTGGTTGTGCATTTATTTATTTATGTTGTTTATTTATTTAATTATTTAATTATTTTTCTTTTCCTTTATTTATTGTGTATTTGTTTATTTATTATTTATGTATTCATTCATTTATTTATGTATTTATTTATTTATGTGTTTCTGTATGTATGTATTTATTTATTATTCATGTATTTGTTATGTTTGTGCTTACGTATTTATTTACCGTTCATTTAGTTATGTAAGTGTTTATTCATTCATGTATTTGTTTATTGAATTATGTACAGTCAAGTCTCGTTATATCGATATCGGTTATATCGATAGTACTGCTTATTACGATACTATTTCTATGAACGCAAGGAGAAAATGTACATGCCGCAGGATTGGATATATCGATAGTCCGGTTATATCGATATTTTTTCCGACTCCCGAGAATATCGATATAACGAGACTTTACTGGATATCATTTATGTTTTTATGTATGTATTTATTTATGTCTGTATTTATTTATGTATGTGTTTATTTATGTATTTATTTATTGATGTTTTTATTTATTCATCTATGTATCTATTTTTTTATTTGGGTAGTTGTGTTTATTTGTTAGGTGTTTATTTATGTCTTTATTTCTGTATATATTTATTTTTATTACGTATTTAGTGGACGACACTGGACTATTACTTTACCGATGACTTGCTTTAAGAAGTAAGTTAGATTCCAAGTTATTTTTATACTGATCCATTCACCAAATATCAACAACACTGCTTAAAAGATAACACACAGTTTTGCCATTTACTGTATTTTCCACACTATAAGGCGCTTCAGCATATAATGTGCAGTTTCATTGAACGGTATTTTAACACTATTTGCACAGATCGGGCACGCCGCATTATCATGTGATCTAATTCTCACTTTTAGGCACATTTTTTTTTAAAAAGATGTCAGGTAAAGGGACAGCCATTTTATTTATTGACCCACAGGTTCAGGACTTCATCAACACCAATCTTAAAGGACAACCAACACCATTTTTTTTGTTTCCTAACTGACATCAGAAAAACGTTTTATGGCATCTAAAATACCCAAAACATGCAGGCGGATATTTTTAGTTTAATGCAAAACACCAATAAAAATGACTTAAAGTGTCCAAAATCTGCTACAAATTAGCTCGAAACTGGGGATTTTCAGAAAGTCCCGCCCCCAGTTCATGACGTCACGCGAAGTTGTCTTGCCTTTGCTCAAGAAACAAAACAATGGGCTGACAGAGTTCAGATTCGGAGAAGATGCTTTCTTGTTATTCATCCAGTTATAAATATGCTTCAAATAGTTCTGAAGAGGAAAGCATACATGTTTGCAATCGATTAAAGAAGTCATCCCGTATCAATTCGAGCCGTCAGGACTCCAATGTAGCGTCCCCGAAAATGCACAAGATGGCGCCCAAGCTCCATTGGAAATGGGGGGATTTGTTTGCTGGGAATTTGTGTCAACTAGTATCAAATAGTAGTCTTGCTGCAACACACGATTCACCATCGCGTTATTTATGTTTTTTCCTTCTAATTTGGCCATCAACGCGAAGTTTTCAGACCAAACAAAGTACCCAAAATGCACTGTGTGTCGCTTTCTCCATCAGGGGCGTTCCCTCCGTGACGTCACGTCAAGAATCGTCATCAACTCGAAAACAAGACTTCCTGAATATTCAGTGTGAGTCTTAAAACGTAAAATATAGCTATATGTGATGGAATCTTTGTAAAATACGCTCCGTAGAAGTCATTTGAAGTGATTTCACAAATTATGGACACAACTTGTCCGGGGGCGTCGGTTGTCCTTTAATTGTTACTTGAAGCATGAAGACATAACATATACGCTCCTTGATGCGCTACGAGATACCCCGATGCCCCCAAAAAACATGTTTCATCCTCATCATTAAAACAATGGGGCTAAAAGCCTAGCCGTGGCCTCTTATCGAATCCCTGCCGGGTGATAAACGTGCCTTCCCTTTTGAAAACCCGTGCTGATAACGACGCCCAGTGAGAAGCGAGTTAGCGACAAAGGAAGCGAAACGGCAACGTGGAGCCTTATCGTGGTCACTAATTGGCTAAGATATGTCCACGAGCGACATTCGGGAATCCCGATGACTGAGGTTACTTGCGCTATTGTTTTTTTTTTTTTTTTTTACTTGTCAAGTCTTTCTGTATCGAAACCACATTGCATGTGCTTTGGGAGGAGTTGAAACTCAGAGGGGGGGGGGGGGGGGTGATATGTGTGGTAGTGGAAGGCATAGAAATCTAATTACACTCCTCCGTCTAACTCTTCTGTATGGCGAGAGGAGAGGCTGAGAGCATTAGTGGGGTTCCCGCTACTCCAATTGCCTCTTGAAAAAAAAGACACGCCAGTCTCCAGTCATGGGATTCGGGTTAGGGGCGGTGGGGGGGGGGGGGGGGTTGGTTTCAATACTCATCAAAGTGAAGTGGATCAAACTTACTCGACAAATATGACAGTAAACTTTGCGCGCGTCCTACTACTTCTGCTTGCGGCAACAAAAAACACGCCGGGCTAAAACTGCACGCCTTGCACTGGGAGGTTTAGCGGAACAACAGACCAGCCCGAGGGGGGAGCGTTATTTACAATGATTACAGGTGCGATAGCGATGCAGCATTATGAAAGCATCCTCGGGGGGATGGAAAGATTCCTTTGGGGTCATTGGAGCTAAGTTGCGAATGACGTTGACGTACGACGCTGGCTAAAATTCCAACCACACACTTTGAAATAGTCTGAAATGATCCGAATTTGACAAAGGGAACACATAGCCATGAAGCGCCCCCCCCCCAAAAAAAAAGCAAAGGCAAATTTAATATCAAACAAATTACTGTCACACCCCAACCCTCCCTTGGTAAGTGCTTGTGCAATTAAGAAAAGGGACTGCACGATGCTTTATGAGCCCGATAGGGGGTCGTAACTGAGAAATGGCGTCTCATTAATATGAGCTGGGATGCAGTCAACGTGAGCGCTCACTTCCGACGAGCCATACAAAGACTAAATTGGGTCCGCGCCGTCTTTCGATGTGGTTTGCGGGAATAAAATATAGATTTTCGCCATAAAATTCATCAAATACAGTTATACCTCAGTTTTTGACCGTAATCCGTTTCAGAAACCTGTTCGAAAACCGATTTGTTCAAAAACCGAAACAGCACTTTCCATTAAAATCAATGTAAAAAATCTTAATCCGTTCAAAGTCTAGAAAGCAACTTTTTAACCATTTCATCACCTAAACCGGATAAAAACTTTATAATAGAGCAGGTCATGTGTAAAACTCTATAAAAACAAACTTTTATTTTCACTAATTTTTAACATCAACGTTAACATCTGTACATAAAAATCTCTCTATTTTTCTTGGCACCTATCCCAGCTGTCTTTGGGCAAACACAGGGCACACTAACTTTTCAAACCATCCTCTGCTTGCTTTAAAATCATACTATTCAGGAAATCTTAACCAAATACGTCAACATTTTCGCAAAAATAAAACAACAATAATATTAATACGTTGGTCACAATGAGACAATGAGGAAGACGTGACATATAAGGAAGTGGCGTAAAAGGAAGCACAGGGTAGTCGAGTGATGCATGAAAAAAAAAAAGCTAGCTATCCATTTGCTATCTGTTAGTCAGCTAGCTGGCTGTCTAGCTGGCTATATATTTGCTATGTATAAGCTAGCTACCTAGCTAGCTATTAGTTATATACTAGCTAGCTAGTTAACTTTATCTATTTGAGTTATTCAGAGTTGAGTGAACGCCGGCGCATGTGGCCGCCACGGCTGACCCACCGAAAAGCTTATCCTGTGACTGTAAAGTGACATTGAAAGTTTTGAAAGGCACTTAGAAATAACATGAATTATTATTATTATTTAAATAGAGCAATATAGGGTTTGGTCAAAAAATTGGTCTGATATGAATAATGTCAATCAGAAAGTGTACAATGGGTCCTTCCCAGTTGTTTTACATTATGTTGCTTACTTAAGCTATCTAGCTATCTAGCTAGTAATCTAGCTGGCTACCTAGCTTGCTATCTATTTGCGATCTGTTAGCTAGCTAGTTGGCTATCTAGCTAGCTATATATTTGCTGTTTATAATCTATCTATCTATCTATCTATCTATCTATCTATCTATCTATCTATCTATCTATCAGTTAGTTATTCGGGGTTGAGTGAACGCAGGCACATGTGGCTGCTGCTGCTCACCCACAGAAAAACTGATCCTGTGACTGTAAAGTGACCTCGAGTTTTGAAAGGCGCTTATAAATGAAATGTATTTCTTACTACCACTACCACTAGTATGAGTATGAGTATGATGATGATGATTATTATTATTATCAAAATCTGTGTTTTTATCTCGAGCTTGAGTCCTCCTCTGCGGAATGCAGCACACCGGACAATCATCGGCAACCATAACCCCGTACTGGTTTCCTTGCAATGCAAGGAGAACAGCAGCCGGTGGCAGTGATGCTTCATTTGGGAAGTGTTTCTTGCTACCAATAACTACTTGCTACAGTACCACCATTGTTTGTTTTAGTTTTTTTGGGGTGTCAGCACACTAACATGTCAACATCACACATATGGTGTAGTCAAGTGCCGTTGATATTTGATTACTTTTGCACAGAAATATATCTTTTGATTTACGTTTTGTAAAATGATGTTTAGAACAATAAATCCAATCAATTTTCACTGTGCCACGACAGAAAATTGAGTATATAAAAGATGCAAAAACACCTGTTTCTCACCTTAGATGCTGATTGAAAATGCGTTCTTGCCCATTTATTGCCAATATATGTGTGTGCGTATACCTGTATAGTAAAACGACAGACGTAGGGAAGACAGATTGCACACTGCGTAAATGTCATCAATATTTATCACCAAGTGCACTGCGGCGAAGTATTACATGTTTGACACGGTAACCTCGTATTCAGCATGAATGTACAACTGCTGTCAGAATCGATATGAAGGACAACAGATGCATTTAACATCTTGCGGTGCACTGACATTCGTTCCCTATGTTTTTGTGGATAAAAATGAGTGTTGCCTTTTGAATCATTAACAATAGTT
The DNA here is from genome assembly GCF_051943395.1 of Hippocampus bargibanti. NCBI lineage: Eukaryota > Metazoa > Chordata > Actinopteri > Syngnathiformes > Syngnathidae > Hippocampus > Hippocampus bargibanti. The sequence continues at coordinate 3,469,428 of NC_142748.1, read as the reverse complement.
TGTTTGGAAGAGATGTCATGCCAGAGAGGGGTCATCCGACCAAAATGGTGTAACATGGTTAATTACACGCGGCCATAATGGATGGATAATTTCATTAATACTCTTTCCAACAGTCACCTTGATGAATGATTGAGAAAGTGCGTGTGTCGGGATAAGAGCCCCCCTGTCAATCAGCCGTGTAAAATTGGCCCAATGGTGTGACGAACAAGTGTGTGTATACGTGCCACTTGCTGTCCTTGACTGTTCCGTTGCAAATCCATATATTTCGAAGAATGCATGAATATGAGGAAGCCAATATTTAAAACCAATTGTCGCTATCCTGCCTGTGCAAAATAATCCTCTCGTATGGTTTAAGATGCTTGGCAAAGAATATTAAAGGACAACCGACGTCACTTTTTTGTTTCTTAACTAACATCAGAAAAAATGCTTTATAGCATCTAAAATACACAAAACACGCAGTATATTTTTATTCAAATGCAAAACACCAATAAAAACCGATTAAAGTGTCCAAAATCTACAAAAAAATTGAGCTGCGAATTGGGCATTTTCAGAAAGTCCCGCCCCCAGTTCATTACGTCACACCAAGACGTCTTGCATTGCTGGAGAATCCAAACAATGGCTTCAGATTCGGAGAATATGCTTTCTTGTTACACAACCAGTGAATGAATATGATTCAAATAGTTCTGAAGAGGAAAGCATACATGTTTGCAATTGATTAAAAATTTATTCCATGCCATTTTGAGGCAACATTGGGGGGGATCGATCACCAGAAAAGAGGCACAAAATAGCAACCTCCTGTGGCCACCTCCGTTTCCACAGGCTGATAAATTCCTTATATGGAGCTTGGACGCCCTCTTCTGGTGGTTTTTGGGTGCAACACGGTTTTCAGACCAAACATGTACAGCAAAATACATTGACGTGATGGAAGGACTGCTACAATGTGTCTGTTTTTGGGTTAGGGGTATTCCTATAGTGACGTCACGTACGGACTCGTCACCAACTCAAAAACAAGACTTCCTGAATATTCAGAGCGAGTCTTAAAACGTAAAATATAGCTATATGCGGTGGGATCTTATTAAAATACACTCAGTAGAAGTCATTTGAAGCCATTTTACAAATTATGGACACAACTTGTCCGGAGACGTCGGTTGTCCTTTGAGTTTGTTACAGTTTAGATATGATGGCGATGACGAGGGTTGACAAAGCTAAAAAGCTACAAAGTATTCAGACAATACATTATAATATATAATATGATATAATATACAATATATTAAATTTCAAACCACTATTGAGATGTCAAAAATCATCTTTAAACTATTAATTAATCAATTTATTCATTCATTAATTAATACATGTATTTTTTTTATTCATTTACCTATTTTTATGTTTATTTATTTACCCATTTACTTATGTATTTATCTATTGATGCATTCATTTAGATATGTATATATTGATATGTGTATTTACTTATTTTTTAGTTGCACCTTCATTTATTTATTTATTTATTTATGTATTTATTTATGTGTATATTTATTTATATGTCTATATTTATTCATGTCTTCATGTTTTATATATCTATGTATCTATGTATGTATTCATTTATTTATGAATTAATATATCAAATTATGTATACATTTATGTATTTATTCATATATTTATGTATTTATGCATCCAATGATGTATCTATTTATATCTATCTATATATATATACATAATATATTTATCTACTTATCTATTTATTTATTTGGTGATTTATGTATTATGTGATTTATTTATATATTTGGGGATTTATTTATTTACATTTTTAAATGCTGAATGAAGCGGTGATTTATGAGAAGACTAAAGAACAAAACAATAAAATGGTCCTCAATTCAGTTTCCTGACGATACCATAAGAGTCCAGGTCGGACAATATGGCCGCAAAAAAATAAAATTAACAAACACTAACTTTGCATTTACACGGCAAAACTGTTTCACCATAAAAAGGCAGACTGATCTGCCACATTGGTTACAAAAACTCATAATAATAATAAAAAATGGGAACAAGCAAACTACGACATTTCGGAAAAAAGTCAGACTTGTCTTACCAGCTCTCTTAAATCGCTCCATCAGGTTTTGCCTGACATCCTTTTGGAGATTAAAGTAGTCATCTTCTTCATCAGGCTTCTTTAAGTAGAGCGGAATGTGCTGGAACACGATGATGTGTTTGGGTTCCTAAACCGGGACAAACTGCTGGTGATATTATTGTTGATTGATCGGTCACAATGAATAAGCAGCAGCTGGCGCCATTTACTGAAGACGACGCCACTTTGTTCAGTTGCTGTTCCAGCCACGTTTCTTGAGCTTCCTTTAACTGCGGGCAGGCCGAAGCGTCGTAGAACAACTGGGAGTTCAGAACGAGGAAGAGGACTCCACCCACCTGAGACAAAAACAATAAAATCATTCGACCGAACTATAATTAACTACGTCGATGCATATGTGGAATCGTCGCAGCTTGGAATTGAAGCGGATTTACGTAAAACAGGAGATGTGAGAAAATCTCTTTTCATCAATTGATGCTCCAGCTTCGGGTTTGATTTCAACATTTAGCTTGTAGCAGACGTGTACATTCCACCATGACATTCCTGATCCACTGGTGAAAGGGACGCTTTGATCCACTCCCCTTTCATCTGCAGCTGCTTCATGCAGCAAAAAGGGTGCAGAAAGTGCTTCAGATTGAATGAGTGTCTGTATCTTTGTGTTACATATTTAGTTTTTTTGTTCTTTTGACTTCTAGATGGCGCTGTGAGAGTGGCTGCCTTTCCAGATGCTCCTGTATTTTATTTTTTCTATTTCTTTCTTTCCTTTTCTCTTCCTTTCATAACTTTTGTGCTGTGAAATGTAAATTTCTCCACGAGGAGACTTTTAAAGGCTATCCTAGATAGCTATCAATCTCGATAGCCATCTATTAGCAATCTATAATATACAGTATATACCTAGCTAGCTATCTCGATAGCTACCTATTAGCTAGCTTTCTTTCTATTTGAGCTATTTCCAGGCTGAGTGAACGCTGGTGCGTGTGGCTGCCGTTGCTCACCCACAGAAAACATATCCTGTGACTGTAAAGTGACCTTGAGAGTTTTGAAAGGCGCTTATAAATGAAATGCATTATTATTATTATTATTATTAGTAGTAGTAGTAGTAGTAGTAGTAGTAGTAGTAGTAGTAGTGTTCTTATTATTATTATTATTTTTATCCAATTAAAGCAAAAATGCCTTTTGTTTTCATCTTCTATTTGGGCCTGCAAAAATTTTATTTATTTTATTGTAGTTATTTTGCCCTACATCTAAATTAAAGGAAAATCGAATAGTTTAAGAACCTGTACTTTTGTCCCCAATACTCTGACCTTTGTGCCTGAAGACATAGTCCATCTATTAAAAAAAAAAACAAATCTAATTAAAAATAACATGAAAAGTGTTTATAAAAAAATTATGGAGAATTTTACAATGAAAACTAATTAAGAGTAACAGTTAAAACAAAAGCAAAAAAAGTCCCAATGAAATAAAAACTTATTATGATGACCCATGAAAAAACTTAACTATAGTTCTAAACAGTCAATTAAATGATTAGATACATTGACAAAACTGCATTTTTAACAGCAGAAATTATGGAGGATTTGAAAAACGCCTGAAGAAATTTCTACATTTTTGTCATGCGCCGCACACCAAAACACTAAATTCAAATTCCAAGCGTGCGCTATTCCCTTTTCTGCGTTTCATTTTTTGTCTTGATAAAACCATCAGTTCGACTCGTCGGTGAGCAACGGAGGAACAAATTGACAGACATTTCAATGTCATGTTGATGATGTCGGCTAATCTGCATTTTGATGGCTCAACAGCCAGCGGAGAGGTACAAGTTCAGATAGCTCAGATAGCTTTCCCGCACAATTAACAATTTCCACCCAAACCGAAATGAAACCTTCATTAACCTAAAAAGCCACAAAAAAATTGTACGAATTATAAGAAAAAAACAGGTCCGAAATAATTTTCACTGCACTTGTACAAAATATGCTAACTAAAACAACCACCCAAGTATGAGTTGCAATCGCGTACCCAGAAGCTGAAATAGTCATCGCCCCATGCGTTGCAGTACTGCTCAACTGTTTGGGGTGTCGGGGTATTTCCAAGGTCATGATTGCCACTGACGAACACGAGTGGGATAGAAGGCTCCGTTCCCTTCAATGCCGTCTTGAGGTCGCGTTCTTGATCGTCCCTGAAAGGGGTTCCTGTAGATGAAATAAATGCCTTGTGAGAAGAGCATTAAATGAGTTGACTTACTGGGAAAGAACGAGTGATACTTAAATATACCATATTTTATGTATAATAAATATGCTAGTGTATTGTAATGAAAGAAATAAGCTGTACAGTACAATAAAGTTGTTTTATTTACATTTGTGATGGAAGTTGTCAATGGATGGTAGCAATGGTCCATCGTACTGGGACAGGCTGATTCTTCATGTTTTCACTTGTATGTGTGTCATGCCCTATATACGATATAGGTTGGCACTCTGCAACCTAAATAGACACTAATGCACACCTCGTTCGTGATTTTCGATGATCTCCTTCTTCTACTCGAACGTAAATTTCTTTTGTGTCCTCTTTGGCTGAACACTAGCCTGTGGAGGGGTCTTTTTCCGTCCCATGATAGCAAAAGTACTCCACTCGATAACAAACCATGTCTGCACTCAAAGAAAGGTGGTGACGAAAACTAGTCCGTCAGCCACTGTTCGACTGTGTGGTTTGGTTCGTCCACCGAAAACTAGTTCGTTAGCCTATATGCTCGCAAATTTAATGTTTGTGAAGTGAGCTAAAACGTTCGTAAGCTGGGGTATCACTGTACATACATTCATACCTGTGGACCAAAATAAAAATCTAACGAACACATACTGCAGATCATATAGATTGTGTTAATGTGAGAACCTACAAGATGCAGAACCAAGAGACATTAACACACAATCAAATCAATAAATTCATTATTTTTACCAAACTTTTAAGCCAATGAGAAGTCAATGTAGTTGTTGGAATACAACACGCATTTGGTACATTTACATGCACCATGGTTGGTCTGACCAGACTGTGTGATTGCACCAAAAGTGGCCACTTGTGACTGGATCTCATTTCCGCCCCTCCGTGTAAAAAGAAATAAATACATCGAGACTTTGTGCGCAACGAGTGTATACATTTGCAAAAGTACAGGATGTCATGGTTGCATTTACGTGAGCACAGACATTCGGAAGGGATGATGATGACAGGGGGTGAAGAGGTGCTTGATGTAGGCAATTCGCTGAGAATCAAAAAAAAAATAAATGGCACTAGAGGGTTTTTTTTTCAGTTGGAGGGCTGCAAATGCAACTCTTTACAGATGATAGGGTTTGTTTGTGTTTCCTTCCACTGTGACCAATAATGATCGTCGGGCCAGATGGCCGCATGTGGGGTGCAGAAGGAAATCAAGATCTTCAAGCTGAGCTGGATGTGGACGAGAACCATCTATATTGGATTTTAGGATGTGGCAGATGCTTTTTTGGGGATTTCTTTGGCTACATACTGATGGCTAATTTTGAGCAAAATAACAAATTACTCGTCTTCTGATGAGGATGCCAGCTATGGGTTTCCTATCGTCGAAAAATTCTCTTAGGGTTGTTTTTCCATCTCCCTGACAGACTAGCTCTGCGGATTTATCATGTCACCATCACATAATCTAGCCTCTGCTATAATTCCAAAGGGCGTCACACTCGTGAAGCCGAAATGAAAAATAGGGGAGACTGTGCAAGCTATCGTTGGAAACGCTGAGGCGAGTGTTGCACCTGTTAGCTCCGTAATAACCTCACCATTACACACATTTTGGATTTTAAATGGAGCAATTCAGCATACACACTTAGAGTCAGCATATCATGCCGATGTATTGACTTTGCGGGAAAATAATATTTTTTTCAGTGTAACCTGGAAAACACACATACGAAAATAGCACTGTCCATAGTTACTATCTTCATTATCCACTTTATAGTTAATTTCTTGGATTGGATTGGATGAACCTTTATTCGTCTCACAGTGGAGAAATTAACATTTCACAGCAGCAAAGTTATGAAAGGAAGAGGAAAGGAAAGAAAGAAGTAGAAAAACAAAATACAGGAGCTGCTCGAAAGGCAGCCATTCTCGCGGCGCCATATTGAAGTCAAAAGAGCAAAAGTAGTAGTGGTTGAGGAAATAGTGATCCAAGACATCATCTATAGCAGGGGGTGTCAAACTATGTTTTTTGCAGCGGGTCACATTGTAATAATAATAATAATAATAATAATAATAATAATAATAATAATAATAATGCATTACATTTTAAGTGCTTTTCAAAACTCTCAAGGACACTTTACAGCCACAGAAAAGCATAGGTACTATAATAAATAAAGTACAATCACAAATACAAAGGAATAAATAAAATACAATTATAAATAGAAACAAGAGAGAGCGCTACACAGAAAATGCAATTTTAAATACAGTAGAGTCTCGTTATATCGATATTCAAGGGAGTCCGAAAAAATATCGATATAACCGGGACTATCGATATATCAGACCTTGTTTGCATGTAATTTTCTCAGTGCGTGCATAGAAATAGTATCGATATAACCGGGACTATCGATATATCCGATATCGATATAACGAGACTTTACTGTAGTTGGGTTTTGAGATTGTAATTTTGATTGTACATACAGTAAAGTCTCGTTATATCGATATTCTCGTCGGAAAAAATATCGATATAACCGGACTATCGATATACCCAATGCTGCGGCATGTAAATTTTCTCCTTGCGTTCATAGAAATAGTATCGTAATAAGCAGTACTATCGATATAACCGATATCGATATAACGAGACTTTACTGTAGTTGTTTTATTCTGTGATTTTCTTTTTAGTCATCTGTACCGATGCTAAATATGTTCGTCAGGGGGAATATGTTAAGGCAATTCGCTATATGAACACATTTTAAACATCTTTTTATTTCCTTACACATTGTTTTTTTTTTTTTTCGGACCTCTGTTTTTATTATACGTACGGTCAATGACGTCACATCCTGTATCTTTTTGTTATTACTTTTGATTCCTACTTCATTAATAAATGACCCTAACAGTATCAAATTCATTTTTTTTGCCGCGGGCCACATTGGAGTAATGGTATCCTCTCAGGGGCCGTTATGATTTTGGGGAAGCCATAATAATAATAATAATAATAATAATAATAATAATAATAATAAATATATTGTAAATTTCTCCATTGTGGGACGAATAAAGGTTTTCTGATTTTCTGATAATACATTTAATTTTAAGCGCCTTTCAAAGCTGTCAAGGACACTTTACAGTCACAGACAAGTATAGATACTATAATAAATAAAATACTATTATAAATAGAATACAATACATTAGAATGTTTAATCCCCTCCACATATTACATATAGAGTGCACAGCAAATTACTGCATAATTTTGCAGTAAAAAAATAATGACTTATTGTGGTTGACATGGGGCATACTGAAATTTTGGTTTAGAATTCAGCAACCATTTTGGAATTCCACAAGTTCGATTTGCTTTTGCGGGCCGAATAAAATTATGCGACAGGCCAGATTTGGCCCGCAAGCCTTGACTTTGACACCAGTGATCTCTAGAGTATTACTGGCAATGTCAATTTCTCCAAAAGAGCACCAGGGAGTTTTTTTTTACCCATTCAACAGGTGTGTGTATATATATATATATATATATATATATATATAGTAAAGTCTCGTTATATCGATATCGGATATATCGATAGTCCCGGTTATATCGATACTATTTGTATGCACGCACGGAGAAAATTACATGCAAACAGGGTTGGATATATTGATAGTCCCGGTTATATCGATATTTTTTTGGACTCCCTTGAATATCGATATAACGAGACTTTACTATATATATATATATATATATATATATATATATATATATATATTTTTTTTTAACAGTGAGCTAAGAAGTAGACTACGCGGGAAGCAGAGCTGGTGATATCAAGCCACTCTCAAGATTTTCCGGTAGACTGAAAACGAATCGACATCCATTAAAAGCCGCACACCAGATGGGAGATTTTAAAGAAGCTGCGGTGCCTTCTGTTTTCTCATAGCTCCAGCTGCCGACCTCAAATTCAACAGTGAGTCACCATCATTCAGGAGTCCATTAATCTAAATTTGAGACACCTTGATTCATTTAGTAGTTAGGATTAGCAACAAACATATACTCTGTCCAGGTCCAAAAGACATCTAAAATATTCTAAAATAAAGACATCCATGTCTTCCGAGTGTGAGTTTTTGCAAGTGGTGTCAAATTGATGTGTGAACCGAGCGAGCTGGATCAAACTTGTGTTATCAGCAGTAATGCAAAGGCTTTACTGGACGGTAAGGATGAAGAGGGATCTGGGCTTTTGATCTACCAGTTGATTGACATTCCTATCTTCACTCGCGGCGCTTTGAAGACTTTATATAAAATATATATATATATATATAAAAAAAAAGAATAAAATACATAGATGGGAGCGGTCAGGAGTTCTTTTCACAATTCAGAAGACAAAAGTTAGGGTCAGGCTGTTTCTGTTTCTGCAGCAGTGAATGCAGCTTGCATGTGAATAAAGCCAAAAGGTTTTGATTTGATAATTATTCACACTCATTCGCTGCCATTCCAGAATTCACTGATCAGCACTGATCAGACCTCTGGCAATGTTTTTTTGCCTTCAAACAAATGACTGTTGTTGTGGTTTACATGAGACAATTTGAAATGTTGGTTCTGACATTAAAAAGAATCATCGAATTTCACAAGTTTGATTTGCTTTCGCGGGCCGAATATAATGATGTGGCGGGCCAGATTTGGCCCCCAGGACATGACTTTGACACCTGTGATGACAGGAAGTGAAAAATTAAGAAATTGAGGAGTTTTGTAGCTGTAATGGGGTCTGCTTTTCCGGGAAAGGTTGTGACGAGTAGATTCTTACCCCTTTGAAATACAGAATTTCTACATTGAAAGACTAACGAAGACTTTTGATTGGAGTTCACCATGTGATATTCTGTCTCAGTAATATCTGCCTTCAACTGCAATTATTCGAAATAATGTCAGTTTAAGCGAAATAACCCAAGGTAATCTGTACTTCACTTTTCATGAGTTTTACACACGCGACAACACTCGGATGCTTCTTCCCTTCTGCACCGTGAGGAAAACGCCTTACGCATCCCCGGGGATACCGCGTGAATGCTTTGTAGTGCTCATTAGGATGCTACTACGTCCAACATGTTTTGTCTAATTTAATGAACTCACCATATGAAACTTTTTAACCGTGTTTTTTTTTTGTGTATTCGTCACTGCAGTTCAGGTCAATCGCTGTTATATAATTCTCCCCGTGCCTGAGTAGATTCTATCCGGGTGTTTCTATGTGCATTGAGATTGGTTGACGACCAGTCCAGGACCAAAATCAGGTGGTATAGATGGATTGAGGTCCAAATCTTTGGCCTCAAAAGTCCCTTGGAAGTTCTTCGCACTACTACCTTTTTACTTGATTAATCGCACACTGCAAATTTCAGAAATTAGTCTACGCTCAATTCCACTGGTTGGGTCAATGAAATTGGAGAGTGGACGTCCTCATTCCATGGTCTCAATTCCACCCTTTGGATGCCCCTAAAACACAGCTGACAAGCAGGGTATCCCAAAGAAACATTCCTGCAGTTAAATGACAGACGTCAAAATAAGGGATGAGATAGAAAACAGCAGCTGTTTACACAAGATTGAGCACAGAAGTGAAGTGACGATGTCAGATAGAGCCAAAGGAGATATATATATAGGGAAATATGTGAGAACAGAAATACAGTTGCCAATTTTCTGTCACCAAACAGGCGTGCGGCAGTCACAATGATGGCTGACAGCTCGCATCCCTTGGCCACAACCAAATCAGTCTGCAATGCAAATTGTTTCAGAGGAACTAAAGCGCGGTCAGACAGCCATCAACAAGAAAGACCTCCTGCTATGACACTTTTCCGAACTATGTAACGTATTTTCCGGACTATATATTGCAATGGAGTGTTGGTTCCTTGTATTTGATACAATGCAACACTACAAAAATATGTTATCTTGAAAAGGAGGGTAAAACAAAAATAAATCGAGAACAACACACTGAATAAGTATACGATATGCTAATGTTACATGACGTTTAAAAAAAATGAGAATAATCCTGGTATTTTCATGTAACATGTTAAAAGTTACTCGGATAACGATAACAGAAAGTACACACTACCAAATCACTTACAGTAAAGTCTCGTTATATCGATATCGGATATATCGATAGTCCCGGTTATATCGATACTATTTCTATGCACGCACTGAGAAAATTACATGCAAACAGGGTCGGATATATCGATAGTCCCGGTTATATCGATATTTTTTCGGACTCCCTTGAATATCGATATAACGAGACTTTACTGTACTTTTACTTACTTTTACAGCACTTACTTTCTTTGGAGGCATGATTAGGGGCTAAACTCTTCGTACACCTATATTAAACGCTAGAGCAAAACGCAGCACGTCCGCAAGCGACAACAGTTGGTCAAGTAGAGAGCGATACACCCGTACGCCGCTCAGCACCCCACCCTCGCCTACACACTCACACGTATTGAAGAATATCTCGAATATTTTGTTCGAACTGTGAGGCGTTCGAGAACCGAGGTACCACTGTACATAAATAACGCGATGGTGAATCGTTGTGTTTTGCACCAAGACTACTATTTGATACTCGCCGACACAAATTCCCAGCAGACAAATCAGCCCATTTCCAACGGCGTTTGTGCGCCATCTTGTGCATTTTCTGGGACGCTACATTGCTGTCATTGACAGCTCGAATTGATATGGGATGACTCCTTTAATCGATTGCAAACATGTATACTTTCCTCTTCAGAACTATTTGAATCATATTCATAAATGGATGAGTAACAAGAAAGCATATTCTCCAAATCTGAACTCTGTGAGCCCATTGTTTTTTTCCTTGAGCAAGGCAAGACGACCTGGGGTGACGTCATGAACTGGGGGCGGGAAGTAAACAAAATACACAGTAAATGTCCTGATCAAAAGCCGAAATCTTATTGGGAACAGAAACCAAAGCTTCCAGAGAATAGCTGGGAGGGCTGTGCGTTTTCATAGATAAATATCAGCTGCTGTCATGAGGGAGGATGTTGTTTACAGACTGGCTGGGGAAACAGAGGAGGCAAAGGCTCGGAACCTTCTCTGGCATAAAATATCTCACATCGCTGAACCATCTCGTCGCCTAAACACAGATAAGTTAATTTCATCGGAACGATGAAAGGGAGAGAGCCTTGCAATAACGAGAATCTGTGCACTAATACTGTATATAAAAGTGCATATATGTACAGCTTATCTTTTAATCGGCCCCAGTAGGCTTTCACACTGCGCGAAGCTATTCCTTCTTGAAACAGCCAGCTTGTTAGCATTACTCGCATGAAAGACTTTACAGAATTTAAAATTAACCGGTTGACCTTATTAGTTTTGACTATACTTTGCAAGTAAGCAATGTGGGAGGGTGGGAAGGGTGAATGGACACGTGCTAGAGAATAGATAGAATAGAAGTTATCATATTTAACATTTTCATGCTTAGAAGGCCCACAATGGAAGCATAGAAAATCTGGGGTCAATCTGAGGTGAACAGACACAGCCTGTTAAACTGTCATCTTCATGTAGGAGATCTGGCCTTGGGACTAATTTACGACTCGGTAAACTACTTCACAGGAAGAGCTCAATAGCCAGGTTACAAATCTGTCAGTTCATGGAAAGGACAACAAATGAACATGTCTATGTTCTGTTGTTTTATTGTTGTTGGTGCTTGGGACGTCCGAGCGCCTGGTATTCAAATCGAGAAGACTATGTTTTACTAATGTATCAATATCAATTTGCATAAACTCTCAATAAATAGCTTGGCATAGGGCTGCAGAATTTGGGTGTCGGTCATGAATGGCTGCGTCCCCTACCGGCAGTAAAATACAATGTTCCTGTGTTCGAGCCTTTGCTCACGGTGTCCGACTGCACAACGCTGAACAAAATGGAACGCAGATCATTGCAAGCACAGCTTGTGTTTTGAAATACAGTAAAGTCTCATTATATCGATATTCAAGGGAGTCCGAAAAAATATCGATATAACCGGGACTATCGATATATCCGACCCTGTTTGCATGTAATTTTCTCCGTGCGTGCATAGAAATAGTATCGATATAACCGGGACTATCGATATATCCGATATCGATATAACGAGACTTTACTGTAGTTAACCGCTATCTGCAATTTGGCGGAGTCATTTCAAGCGCTATGAAATAGGTGCTGGATTTTGTGAGCCTGCCTAAATTTCCATACGATGCTCCCGGGGCTGCTCGAGGATCATTTTCTCAGACTAAAGGACTATCCCGAATTTAAAGTTAACACCGCTGGCATCTGCGAGTTCTAATCAACTCTCCCAAAATGAGGCCAGTAATTGCAAGCCAGCTACATTATTGATACGACCATCTCATTTTTACTGGCCATACGGCTTCACATATGGATATTATGCATGTGCGTTTTGCTCTTCGTCATGAGGATGTACTTTTTCTGCAGAATCGTCACTCGGTCAATCACATCAAGCACGTATTGTGCATTGGGGACCTATTCCAATTGGCATACAAGATAGGAATTTATGTATGTATTTAGTTATTTAGCTATTTATTTAAGGTGGGAATTTATGTATTAATTTATTTAGCTATTTACAGTGAGACCTCAACTTACGAACTTAATTGGTTCCCAGACAGAGTGTGTAAGGCGAAAAGTGTGTATCTCAAAAAGAAAATTCCAATAGGAAACCATTAAAATGGGACTAATCCGTTCCCGGGTTTCCATAAAATATAGTTTTTTAACTAAATAAGCCTTAAAACTACACACAACATACCTTATTCTATGTATAATAAATTTGCTATTGTATTGTAATGAAAGAAATACACTGCATTGTATCATAAAGTCACAAAGAGAGGCACATTACATGAGGACTGTAATTAAAGAAATAAACTGTGCTGTAAAATAAAGTTTTTTTTCAACTTCTTCGATTGCCCGAGACCGTCGCTTTGAGTGCACGGAAACACCTTTTGCTACAGACGCACCTTTGATGGCTTCTGTGTTCCGGAGAATGGGAGCAATGGTTGACTTAGCATAGCCGTGCTCGGCCACTAAATCACACAAACGCACACCTCCTTCGTGTTTTTCAATTATCTCCTTCTTCTCAGCGACTGTGATTTTATTTTGTGTCTTCCTGGGCTGAACACGAGCCTGTGGTGGTTTTTTTTTTTCGGTCCCATCATAGTAAAATTATCAGCAAAAAGCTCCAAGTAGGCGATCAACGTGTGCATTCAATGAGAGGGGGTGTGCAAAGTAGCGCCGGCTGGAGCGCTGTTCGGTCGTGTGCTTCCGCCGAAGATCACTCCGCCAGCCGTGGTGGGTGTGTATAATGAAAATAGTGCTTATTATAAGGTTTAATTTTCATAAATTAGAGGTTCTTAAGACGAAAAGTTTGTAAGATAAGGTGTTTGTAAGTTGAGGTCTCACTGTATTTAGCTATTTGTTTTTTAGTCATTATTTGTTTATTTAAGATTTATCATTTTATTGATTTTATGCATTTTATTTTATTTATTTAGCTATTTATTTTTATTCATTATTTGTTTGTTTAACATTTATCATTTCACTTGTTTAACATTTATCATTTTTTTTAATTTATTTTATGTATTCTATTTTATTAATTAATTTAACTATTTAGCTATTTGTTTTTATTCATTATTTGTTTATTTAATATTTATCATTTTATTTATTTCATATGCATCATTGTATACATTTATGTATTTATTTGTTTATTTAGCTATTTGTTTTTTATTCGTTATTTATTTAATATTCATCATTTTATTTATTTTTGGCATTTCGCCCATGTATTTATTGGTGCATTTATTTCTTTATGCATGTATTTATTTTGTGCATGTGTGTGTGTCTGCGTGTGTGTGCGTGAGTGAATGAAAGAATAGAGTAATCTTTAACTGATTCACTGCCATTCACAAATGTAATCGAGAATTGAAAATATGACATATAGAGCGCCATTCCCGAATTTGTTCTGGTTTTGTTTTTTTTTTTTCTTGTTTGGGTGCCGATAGAGCGCTGCCCATGGCCTCTGGCAATGTGTTTTTCTTATCCACAAGGGGGCAGCATTTCACTTTTTTCAATGTTAGCGCTTTGTTCCAGCTTTAGCTGTTGTTTAAGCCCTATATAAACCAATGTCTTGCATTGTATTTTGAACAGCCACCCTCATTTCACACTCATATAACTCCAGATCCATATAATTAAGGAATTGCCACTATTTTTTTATATAAAACAAGAGAGTCTGAGGTTTTTTACACTGTATTGAATGCTTATGTAGTCTTAAAACTCAATATTCTGCGGGTCTTGGAATTTGAGTGACAATGACAAAAACCCTGGCACTGGAGTGGATACATTTTTGCACACGCCCGGCAGTGAATGAGTTAATTTCAATTCCCATTAATCAATCAACCTTAAAACAGGTTGGGTGTATCCCGAATGGACTGTTTTTACCTGGCATGGCGTGGACCAAGTCGCCACACAGCACCATAAATCTCGGTCGAGGACGCAAGTGGTTCACGGCTTCCACCGCTTGTTTGGTGAGCTCAATTTCCTCAGTCAATTCATCACCTCCAACGTTGCAGTCACCCTCTCGCCATGCCTTCATCATGCCTAGTTGAGGGTCTGCAGCCTGGATGAAGTAGAATGGGCCTGTCCACTCATGCTCGATATCTACAAAAGAAAAAAAAATGTTAAATAAAAATGAAAACATGGTTTGGGAGCATAAGAAAATAAATGTCAATGCCCCCTTTGACCCTCCAAAAAAATGAAAGAGGAAAGGTAAATTCTCTCATGAGCGTGTCCAAAACAATTTTCTCCATCCTTCATTTCATTTCATGTCATGTACCTGAAGCAACAGACTGCTGCCACTATGCAGTCATCTGCATGCTGAACAGATCCCCTCACTCAGCAGGGGTCCAGGACTATTTATCATACTCTGTGTTTAACATGCTCTCCGCGTACCTCACTTCCGAATAAGAGTGTGATAATTCTCTCTTCGAGAGGAATTTGATGGACTAAGACCAAGTGACAAAACTCTGTCTGACTTCTGGGGGGGGGGGGGGGGGGGGGACAGACAAGAACAAGCCAAACAATCCCCTTTAATATAATCAACATTTTAGAAATTAAAATGACACGCACATACTATTTAGATTACCGTTACTTCTAGGGGAAAAATGACAGTAGAACCCTAAATGTTTTATTGCTCATTTGAGCGCACAATTTATTTTTCTTTGTGAGGAGTTGATAAATATGAACACGTGAAACTAAAAACAAATAAACCCTCAATGAATTGTGACTAACTTGTACTTAAAAGACATGGATTACTGTATTACCGTATAGCAAGTTACCTTTTTGATAGCTTAGTTTTCAAATCAGTGAGTCATCAAAGTCCCTGCCCACAAACCAAGTGTGAAATTGAGTAGGTGAAAAATCTAGAGCAATTTTTAAATTGGCTGTGTAATGGCTGCCATAATTCCTGATTTTTCGGGTACTCTTCAGAAGCCGGTTCGAAACATGTAGAGATTTTGATTGTTAGGAAAAAAAACACTGTTAAGGCACACATTCACCCTGAATGAAGTTAGCATTGCATGTAGTTTTCCTGACATAACTATAATCATTACACATATTTTGCACCACACGCCCATTTTAATTTCTAAACACTTAAAGCCAACGGACGTCTAAATGTGCTTCAATTTACACAGCGGCATATTTAAACCACAGGGAGAAGCATATGCAGAAGCATTTACGCTCTTCATGTGAGCACATTCGTTTTATAAAGCTGCATGGGGATCTCAAATTAATTCTGCAAGCCTTTAGTTTCTCCGGGCGCAATTTATAGAACAATGGCTCTTTCTGCAGTCATATATATGAACAATTTTACTGACAATGAGGAAGATTAACGCACGCACGCACTCCAAGGCGACTGTAAAGCGCCCCTTATAAAGTGTACACATCTTGAAACACAAATCGCAGAATCTCCCATATGGTAGATCTTAAACTGGAAAAAGATTATCATCGTTATTTGAGAATGAAGCACACAACTTTGCCATAGGTAGATTATTGAGATTACTCTGCATGTTCTCCTGCACGCAAATTCTAAAACGAAATGTTATGCAACACCACTGAACAAGATAACAAACAACACGTCTAAAATTAATATGCAGGTAGTTTTGACAGCTTTAATAATATGCATTCCGTGATGGTGCAAATTCTTCATTTAAGAATTGCTGCACGGAAACATTTTAGTTTAAGTTTCTTTTTAACAAGTGCGAGTCGCGTTTGAGTTTTAAAGTTATCAAAAGTAATTTGCACACAATGTCGCCGCAGAATATTCAATGATGAGAAATTCGACGATAATTCGTGTTTTACGGAACCGGTGACCTCAACTCAGCATAACGAAACGACAGCTAAATTGTTAGCCTCCAAGTTTCGTAACCGGTGCTAAAAAAAAGCTAACGCAAGCCGAGTACCTTCACTGAGTCCAGTGAATGTCCGATGTTTTGCACGGAGAAAGATATCCTCCGGTCCAGCCATTGGATTTTCAGATTTCAGATGTTCCAATCTGTTATTTGCCAAGCCAGTCTCCTGCCACGGTAGTTGTACGGCTACAAAGCTAACCGGGGCGACTATCGGAAATCGATTACAATGCCTGTTTTGTCAGCCTGTGTCTTCTGCTGTGTGACGTTCACTTGTATTTTTACTTCCATTTCATGACATTACTTTGTTTTTATTGGATGTCTTGACCAGCAATAGTTAATAACCTATTCTATTCTGCTGAACATTAGCGGGAACATAACATTTTCTTTTTTTATTATAGTCAACTCGGCTTCAACTGTAATCGTCATTACATCAAAATTATTACATTACTGGTCACTTCACAACGAAGCTACAGTTTAATGCAAAAAATGACTTTCTTGCTAGCACTCACTGTTTATTTTGTTCTAAAAGGGTTTGCTTTTCTTGTTTTTTTGTTCAGACCGGCCCAAACTACTAAAGACACATTCCATGGATATCGTGCATAACTAGCCAATAATACTGATTCTGATTTTAAACAGATTCTTATCTTACAGTGTATTGTCGGTGTTCAAATACCTGACATGTTTGAACACCGACAATACACTGTCTGTAAGATAAGAATCTGTTTAAAATTAGATATCAAGTAGACAGGATGAACTTAATACAACTAATACTGATTCTGATTTCTATTCGTTTGGTCCATTTTGCTAACGAAACTAAGCCAATTATAATTACTTTCAGCATTAAAATCTGCACGACAATAATCATTCTCTTTTTATGAAGATAATTAATGCTCTCAATCTTTTGTGCAAGTAATGGAAATGGCCATTTGGTATTTGGTATAATGCAACTTCCTGCATACTGTGCGTTTGTGAAGCACGTGTAGTGTTCAAATACTAATATAATCGAACACGATAAGTGGATTGGATCATGATTGGGTGGATGGTGTCCACTCGACGTTTAAAATACGTATAAGCACTTTGGACAGAGATTCGGGAGTTTCAGAACCATGGAGAGTGCTCTTTTAAAATCAGTAGACGTGACCAATCGAAACTGGGTTGCGTAATCCACCTGTTCATGTATTTTGTGTTAATTTCTGATAATTTTGTCTCGGACATTCAAGGTATTTGAGGTGACTCACTTTCAAATGTTTCCAATTTTTCCCACATCCCCCCCCCCTCTCGCTCTCTCGCTCGCTCTCTCGCCTAGCCCCTCTCCCTCCCTCTCCATCCTGTTTTCCTCCTCCTCTCTTTAACATCACCAGGCTCTCCCTACCACATTTCTCGCTGCGCTCTCCTCAGTGCCGCAAGTGGTGCGTAAGAGTGCGCCGTTGGATGCGTAAAGTGCAGCACGCTTTGGGAGGAGGGAGGGATGATGATGGATACTACAAAAGCAACCAGTGCTTTGAATCTCGCATGCTTTTAGATGCCGTTTAGATGTTCGTCAGCTCGGACGAAGTCACGTTGCGGTTCGGGAGGATGTTTCGACACTTTTCAGCGTGGCATGACCGCGGCGTTTCAGCGTGAAGTTGAACGCAGGAGGAAGCGACCATGAGAGGCGACTCCTTACTCCTCGGCTTCTTGCTGCTCAAAGTTACCGCTCTGGTGTGTAAAGCGGACGGGGAGCCCGGATTACTCGGGGGCTTCGTCATGATCGCCACGTCCAACAGCTCCAACGAGGAGGAAAGCGTATCCGAGGAGACCCCCCATACCGAGGACAAATGCCGAGGTTACTACGACGTGATGGGACAGTGGGACCCTCCGTTTATTTGCAAAACGGGCAATTATTTATACTGTTGCGGCACCTGTGGCTTCCGCTTTTGCTGCTCGTACAAACACTCTCGACTGGATCAGAGCACCTGTAAAAACTACGACACCCCACTGTGGATGAAAACCGGACAGACGCCGTATAAGAAAATGAACAAAATGCACGACAGCACCAAAGACAAGACAAATTTAATTGTTTACATCATATGTGGAGTTGTTGCTATTATGGCGCTGGTGGGGATTTTCACCAAATTGGGTCTTGAAAAGGCGCATCGGCCACAGAGAGAGAACATGTCCAGGTAATTTTAAAATGTTAATTACTTTTTGATGTCAATGTTTGAATCAAAATCATCTTTATTGGCTAAGTATGTAAAACACACGAGGAATTTGTCTACTGAAGAGCACGCTGCACTAGTATCATCATTAAAAAGACATGACAAATAAGTATAGAGGACACTAATAAAGGCTCATGTAATCTAATCTAATCTAATCTAATCTAATCTAATCTAATCTAATCTAATCTAATCTAATCTCTTAATGTAAACGGTACATCTCAGAAACAACAGTGAGACAATGTGCAAACTATCAAGCAGATACTGGTTCAAGTGAGTACTAAAGCTGTAGCGACAATGATTATAACGCACGGGTGTCAAAGTCAAGGCCCGCGGGCCAAATCCGGCCCGCCACATCATTTTTTTCGGCCCGCGAAAGCAAATCAAACTTGTTAAATTCCATGATGATTGCTAAAATCTGAGCCAAAATGTCATATTTTTGGATGTCAACCGCAATAAAAGTCATTATTCTTGACTTCAGATTTGAAAACGAGTTATTCATTAATTTGGTGTGTGCTCTATATGTAATATTTGAAGGGATTTAAACATTGTAATGGGTTCCCCAAATTCATAATGGCCCTCGAGAGGAAACCATAACTACAATGTGGCCCGCGGCAAAAAATGACTTTGACACCCCTGTTATAACGGGATGATGTTCAACAGGTTTGTGCGAAATTGCAACAAAAAACAGGCACTATACAGTTATACAGGTAACATTCGACTTACGACCGAGTTCCGTTCCAACCAAACGGTCGTAAATCAAAATGGTCGTAAATTGAAATCCACTCAGAATGTTGAATAGAGACTCGCAGGCTAAATGATTCGCAAACTCCCACTTTTAAAATGTTAAAAATAGGGTCTGGAGGTCGCGGTTGTAAGTACGGGTGGTCGTAAATCGAGCTGGTCGTAAGTCGGATGTTACTTGTATTTGGGTTACTGTTAAAGAGTTAATGGCTAGGGGGAAGAAGCTGTTTAAATATCTGATGGATTTGGTGCGCATGGATCGATAGCTGGAAAAGGTGGTGAGCAGGGTGCGGAGGATTTAAAAGGCACTACACAGTTATATTTGGGTTACTATTAAAGAGTTAATGGCTAGGGGGAAGAAGCTGTTTAAGTATTTGCTGGATGTGGTGCGCACGGATTGGTATCTGGGAAAGGTGGTGAGCAGGGTGCATAGGGTTTAAAAGGCACCATATCATTATATTTGGGTTACTGTGTGAGAGTTAATGGCTAGGGGGAAGACGCTGTTTAAGTATCTGCTGGATTTGGTGCGCATGGATCGATAGCTGGAAAATGTGGTGAGCAGGGTGCGGAGGGTTTAGTAGGATTTTCTATGCTCTTGTCTTGTTATAAGTCATTGAGAGAAGGTAGGGCGGTGCCAATTATTTTTTTCCGGCGTCCTAACTGTCTGTTAAAGTTGGATTTTGTTTATTTTTTTGTGGCGGTGCTAAACCAAACCATGATGGAAGAACATACTAGTAGAAGATACTAGCGCTGCGCGTTCTACCAGGGGCAAATTCCTTGTGCGTTCTACATACTTGGTCGATAAATATGATTCTGATTGTGATTCTGATTTCTCTACTGTGAGACTAATAAAGGCTAATCTAATCTACCCTAATATATTGACAAAACAAACAAAAACATGAAATCGATCACATGCACTTTTGCACACAAAGCCCAAAACAAGCCGAGTTGGATACAGTTTTCGTTCAATACAATTTCCTCTCTCTCTCTCCCAAGCTTTTCTGCATCAACTGTGCTATGGCGTAACATTACGCGAGCCACGCTCCCGTCAACAGGCGGGGGCGGTTTCTTTCACACGAGTCTAAGCATCGCGCTCCATTTCCTCAAATGCTCTCATCGGGGTTTAACAGTAGCATGTGCAATGATCGGGAGAAACCAGCGTAAATGAATGTGAACTAAATAGTTGTGTCAATCTTGCATGGACGATGCGACCAATCGCGTCGGAAGATGTTGCTTCTTGTCGGCTTAGTGTGGCTGAATAATCAAATTATACACAGGAACACGCGTGTTGTGCTAAAATATGCGGGATTTGAATGCATACTGTACAAAGCGATTGCTACTGTATTTGGAAGTATCATTCCAAATGTTCATAAACAGCAAATACAATGACCGGATGTCAAAATTAACTCATTCACTGCCAGACGTACAAAAATGTATCCACTCCTGCGGCAGGGTTTTTGTCATTGTCACTCGAATTCCAGGACCCATAGAATATTGAGTTTTAGGACTACGTAAAGAAACCTTAAACTATCTTTTTTCATCAGAAAAAAAAGAGTTAATTCCTAAATTAGATGGGTCTGGAGTTATCTGAACGTGAACTATGGGCAGCTGTACACAATACAATGCAATGCATACACATTGATTTATATAGCGCTTTAACAACAGCTGAAGCTGGAATGAAGTGCTTAACAAAACTGTTTGCATAGAGTAAAATAATAAACATCAAAAATCATCTTTTTAACTCATTCACTGCCAGACGATGTGCAAAACTGTCCACTCCAGTGCCAGGGTTTTTGTCATTTTCACTCAAATTGCAGGACCCAGATATTAATATTAATATTAATATTAATATTAATATTAATATTAATATTAATATTAATATTAATATTTATCTTAATTTATTTTATTTTATTTTATTTTATTTTAATCTTATTACTATTGTTATTATTATTACTATTATTATTATTATTATTAATATTATTACAATATTCAGTTTTAGGACTCCATAAATACTCAATTCAGCGTAAATAACCTTAGATTCTCTTCTTTCATCAGAAAAAAAGTTAATTCCTAAATTAAATGGGTCTGGAGTTATTTGACCTTGAAATAGGGGTGGCTGTTCAATGCAATACATACATATTGGTTTGTATAGCGCTTTAACAACAGCTGGAGATGGAACAAAGTGCTAATATTGGAAAATGGGAAATGATGCCCCCTTGTGGAAGTTTCAAAACATTACCAGAAGCCTGGCCAGTGCTTTATTGGCACCCAAAAAAAACCGAACAAATTTTGGAATGGCGATCTACATCATATTTTTAATGGCAATGAATGAGTTATGCTGGATGAAAAGCCGAAATAATGCTAGATGGTTCTATCACTGTATACAAAAAAAGAATCTACCAATGTTTTCCAGGGCGGTGGCCAGTGTGCTGCAAGGTGGGTGCCCAGGTGAGCAGTTCCGGGGGGAGGAGACCCTTGGCATGCATTCCAAGCACTATGTTTCCAGGGGTGCCAACCTTCGTAAGTTGTTTGTTTGTTTGTTTTTTTGCCTGTTTGTCAGAACAAAAAAAAAAAAAAAAAAAATCGGAGGTTAGGAGGCTCATTTAGTGCGGCTTGAGTGTGGCTGCTGGAGGAAGTGCTTTAAACCCCCACTGTGTGTTTCTATCTTCAGCACACTTGTTGGATGTATTTTTATACAGAGCAGATGCATTACAATGAGATGATGTCACTGGAAAAGGAGATGTGTGGGTGTGGGGGGGGGGTGGTGTACCAACTGGGAGTTTCAAGGGTGGTTTGTTCACAGAGAGTATCCATTTTGGTGATGTCTGGCGGGCTACTATTCTATCAAGCCTCATTGTGTTTTAACATTCGAGATCAAACAAAATGTAAAGATGAATGGACTTGATGATACACTATTAGTGTGCAAAGCACTTCAAAGTAACTCCAAGTGATTAAAACAGCAACCAACACATTTTATTTGTTCGTGTTTGGCTGACAATTTGCGATTAATGTTCATTATGTACTATGTAGTTATATGTCTTTGGAACCATTGATTGTTCTACAAGTCAGCGCTAAGAGTCACCACCGTTCTTTTATGGGCTTGTCCGAGTATCGCCTAATATTAGTACAATAAAGTGTATTTATTATTATTATTATTATTATTATTATTTATATATGTATTTATATATTATTATCATTTTTAGTATTTTTTATTTTGCCAACATCTACATTAAAAATGTTTTTGAATTATAAATAGAGATAGGGAGGGAGAGAGATAGAGAGAGAGAGAGAGCGATAGAGAGAGAGAGAGAGAGAGAGAGAGAGAGAGAGAGAGAGAGAGAGAGAGAGAGAGAGAGAGAGAGAGAGAGAGAGAGAGAGAGGGGTATAGGGACAGAGACAGAGAGACAGACAGAGAGACAGACAGAGAGAAAGATAGAGTGACAGAGACAGAGAAAGAGAGAGAGACAGAGATAGAGAGAGACAGAGACAGAGAGTGTGAGAGAGAGACAGACAGAGAGAGCGAGAGAGAGCGAGACTGCAAGAGAAAGCGGGACAGCAAGAGAGAGCGAGACAGAGATGCAGAGACAGAGAGACAACGACAGAGGCAGACAGAGACAGACAGAGACAGAGAGATAGAGAGACAAAGTGACAGAGAGACAGCGACAGAGAGACAAAGAGACAGAGAGACAGCGCCAGAGACAGATAGAGACAGAGAGACAGAAAGACAGAGAGACAAAGAGACAGAGAGACAGAGAGACAGAGAGACAGAGACAGACAGAAAGACAGCCAGAAAGACAGCCAGACAGAGATAAATAATACATGAAAATGCTCCTAATTTAATGGTTACCACATAAGAACCACAAAAAAAAAAAAACAGTCTTTTGCTCTTTGTCGGTGGGCGTCTTTTTTTTTTTCTTCTTTTCATTATTATTTATCTTTTTTTTTTTTTTTCTCCTCACAGTGGGAGTGATGAGATAGCGGAATGGCCTCTCACCTGAGTGGAGGCTACTGTGAAATGCCGATTACTATTTGCAGTGTGGAATCTACACTCTATGAACCCTCCGAATCCTCCATCTTGTGTGTAATCACATGGACTGTCATTAACCTCTGAGATCTGGGGGGGGGGGGGGGGGTAACGAAGCCTCCGTAGAAGACAGCTAGCCAGATTGGTTCGAGGCTTCTTCCACTCACATGAGTGATGATTCATTATAAGGGGCAAATAGGGGAAATCTGGTTTGGAGAGGAATCAGGTGTGGATTTTGGCTGGATATAGACACGTTGTTGTTTTTTTTTTTTTTTTAAAGGACAACCGACACCTTTTTTTTTTTGTTTCCTAACTGACATCAGAAAAACATTTTTTAGCATCTAAAATACCCTGAACACGCAGGCGGATATTTTTAGTCAAATGCAAAACATCAATAAAAATGAGTTAAAGTGTCCCAAAACTACTTCAAAATGACCTCGGAGATGCCGAGTTTCTGAAGGTCAAGCCCCCTTGTTCGTGACGTCACACAAGGACGTATTGCCTTGCTCTAGAATCAAAACAATGCCTTCAGATTCGATACAAGATGGTTTCTTGTTACTCATCTAGTTATGAATATGATTCAAATAGTTCTGAAGAGGAAAGCATACATGTTTGCAATCGATTAAAGAAGTCCTTCCGGGTCATTTTGAGCCGTCAGGACTCCAATGTAGCGTCTTGGAAAATGCACAAGATGGCACCCAAGCTCCGTTGGAAATGGGCTGATTTGTCTGCTGGGAATTTGAGTCAACTAATATCAAATAGTAGATTTGGTACAACACACAACGATTCACCATTGCGTTATTTATGTGCTTTCCTTCTAATTTCGCCGTCAACAACGACCAACATGAAGTTTTCAGACCATACAAAGTATCCAAAATGCATTGTGTGTTGCTTTCTCCGTCAGGGGCGTTCCCTCCGTGACGTCACGTCAGGCATCGTTATCAACTCGAAAACAAGACTTCCTGAATATTCAGCGCGAGTCTTAAAACGTAAAATATAGCTATATGCGGTGGAATCTTTGTAAAATACGCTCAGTAGAAGTCATTTGAAGTGATTTTACAAATAATGGACACAACATGTCCGGTGGCGTCGGTTGTCCTTTAAATGATGATTAGGATGATGCAGAGAGTGAAAGGGGGTGTCAGCGTGAATGCCAGGAGTGGGAAAGAGAATAATGGAGGGGTGGTAATTGCAATGTAAAGATAAGTGCTAAGGTTAAATGGGCCACTCGCTTTTGCTGCACAAAGGGCATTTGTTCCCCCCGTGAAGCACTGTAAAATCTATTCTGAGCGCATATATTGATCAAAGCTTATGGCATGATTACCTTATTACTGACATCAATGGAGCTGCTCTGGCATTTCGTTGGCGAATAATTCCTTTTGTGTGTGTCAGTCAACGAATTCAAGTTTTTTGGGGTGTTTTTTTGTGAATAGATCTATGATGATCATTCATTATTCTTCAATGGGGGCTAACAATGCTAACAATCACGCTTTGCCTGGTTCTCTGATTGCTTTTAACTATGTTAACAATAAAAAAAAAGAGGCACATAATGTTAATCAGTCTGGAAAATGGCCTGAATTAGTTCTGATTTCGGGCGCTTTTGTGCCTTAAAGGACAACCGACATCACTTTTTTGTTTCCTAACTGACATGAGAAAAACGTTTTATAGTATCTAAAATACCCAAAACATGCAGTATGACATTTTTAGTCAAATGCAAAACACCAATAAAAATGACTTGATGTGTCCAAAATCTGCAAAAAAATTCACCCGGAAGTGGCGAGTTTCAGAAGGTCCCGCCCCCTTGTTCGTGGTGTCACCCCAAGATGTCTTGCCTTGCTGGAGAATCAAAACAATGGCTTCAGATTCGGAGAATATGCTTTCTTGTTACTCATCCAGTTATGAATACGATTCAAATAGTTCTGAAGAGGAAAGCATACATGTTTGCAATCAATTAAATAATTTATTCCATGCCATTTTGAGGTATCTGGGGGCGGGAAATGTAGCACCAAAAAAGAGGCAGAAAATGGCGACAAAGCTCCGTGTATGGAATTAATCACAGGCTGATTAATTCCTTACACGGAGCTTTGTCACCCTCTTCTACCTCTTTTTGGTGGAACACAAAGTTTTCAGACCAAACAAGTACAGCAAAATGCATTGTCGTGATGGAAGGACTGCTACAATTTGTCCTTTTTTCGGTCAGGGGCGTTCCTTCAGTGACGTCGGGTGAGGACTCGTCACCAACTCAAAAACAAGACTTCCGGAATATTCAGTGCGAGTCTTAAAACGTAAAATATAACTATATGCGGGGGAATCTTTGTAAAATACGCTCAGTAGAAGTCATTTGAAGCTATTTTACAAATTATGGACACAACTTGTCCGGAGACGACGGTTGTCCTTTAAGAGCCAAGTGAAAATGGACACATTTCTTATTTTGATACCCCCAGCTGGACGGAGTGGCTGTCTCAATACCCAATAACGTCGATTGGAATCCTCAAAGGCTCAAAATCCTGCAGCTACGCTTTATTTTCAGCGTCAAAGAGCTGAAGAGACAAAAAAATAAAATAAATGCGGCGGCTCGGAGAGTGGGAAGGGAGAGCGGCGAATAGCATAACGTGTGGAGTTAAAAAGATTTTAGTGGCAAACACCCACACTGGTGGCTGCAGCCATCTTTGAAGATCTATGAAGGCTTTTTTCTTTTTGTGATGGAAGACTGAAGTGTGTTTGTGTCTGTGTGTGTGTGTGTGTGTGTGTGTGTGTGCATTAAAAACGCCCCACTGGGAAATTTCAACTC
Organism: Hippocampus bargibanti; assembly: GCF_051943395.1. NCBI lineage: Eukaryota > Metazoa > Chordata > Actinopteri > Syngnathiformes > Syngnathidae > Hippocampus > Hippocampus bargibanti. The sequence goes on along the minus strand of NC_142748.1, from coordinate 3,443,020 downwards.
TGTAGAGGATTCATTCCAAATCGTCTTTTTATAATAATAATAATAATAATAATAATAATAATAATAATAATAATAATAATAATAATTGCAATACATACACCCTACAAAGAACAACATGTGAATTTGTTTATTATTATATATAATTTATTATTATTATTATTATTTTTATAAACTTTCACAACTTCAATAATAATAATAATAATAATAATAACAATTGCAATAGCAATATCAATCGCAATAACAATAAAAATAGCAATAATAATAATAATAATAATAATAATTGCAATACATACATCCTACAAAGAACAACCTGTGAATTTGTTTATATTATATATAATTTATTATTATTATTATAAACTTTCACAACTTCAATAATAATAATAATAATAATAGCAATTGCAATATCAACCGCAATAACAATAAAAATAGCAATAATAACAATAATAATAATAATAATAATAATAATAATAATAATAATAATAATAATAATTGCAATACATACATCCTACAAAGAACAGCCTGTGAATTTGTTTATTATTATATATAATTTATTATTATTATCATTATAAACTTTCACAACTTCAATCATAATAATAATAATAATAATAATAATAGCAATTGCAATAGCAATTGCAACAACAATAATAATAATAATAATAATAATAATAATAATAATAATAATAATAATAATAATAATAATAATAATTGCAATACATACATCCTACAAAGAACAACCTGTGATTTTCATATAGGACTACATTAACATTCAATTCATCAGAACAAACCTGAGACTCTTCTTTCATCAGAAAAAAAAGAGTTAATTCCTAAATTATATGGGTCTGGAGTTACCCGAGTTCGAAACAGGGGCAGCTGTCCAAAATACAATACAATACAACACATCCATATTGATTTATATAGCGCTTTAACAACTGCTGAAGATGCAACAAAGCGCAAAAATGGAAAAAAAGGGATATCTGCCCCCTTGTGGAAAAAGAATAAACATTACCAGAGGCCATGGCCAGCGCTTTATCGGCACCCAAGTATGAAAAAACAAACGTGTCTAAGAAAAGCTACAAAATTCGCCCCAAAAGCCAAATAGACACATTCCGGGCTAAAGTGAAATATTACACAGTGTTGATATTAAGTTTATATTGCTCTCAGGTATGTCAACTTATTAGCACAACTGTACACGCTCAACAGCAACGTTTAAGCTAGCAATGCATCCCAGTCTGATTTAATTCACGGGCTAATTGTACATGTGTATGAATGAATCATCATGACTATTCCCCCGCACTTGAATCAATATTGACAGTGATGTATGTGAGATCGGGGCTCTCACATTAGAGCTTCAGGTGTGCAGTTAGCTTTAATAAGCACACGATTGCACTGTATTCAAAATACAAATTCCCTCATTAGCAATCTTAATTATCATCCCCACAGCAGTTATAATCTTTTCCTAAACATTGCGAGATGGGGGAAGATAACATTTTTAATGGGTAATTGCTTGTGAGATTTCACAGGCGTGAGGAAAAAAAAATGGCGTCGTCTGCAAAATATTTCAGTGCCTTGCGTCTGAACACTTTTATGGTGTGTGCTACCTTTTTTTTCTTTTCATGCACCAAACGGATCTGTCAAAAAGAAGCTTGGTCTACCCTATTCCCCCCAAAAAAAGAAAAGAGGAATCTGACCTTTTTGTCCCCGCTGTCACTGGAGTCTTCACTGCTTCACATCAGATTGCAAAGTGTCAGAGCGGAAGCGAGAGCTTCAGTTACAGATCCGACTCACAGGGCAGGCTGAAAATACATAGGCGAAGAGACACTGTGAAAGGGAACACAACTCCGCGGGACTGAGCTATCTGTTATGTGCCTTCACTGTAGCGCTAGCTAGCTATTTGGATAGCTCTCTAATAGCTATCTAGTAGCTATCTATTAGCTGGCTGGCTATCTAGCTAGGTATCTATTAGCTATCTAGCTAGCTATTTGGCTAGTTATCTAATAGCTGTTTAATGGCTAGCTACCGAGCTATCTATTGGCTGGCTGGCTATCTGGCTAGCTATCTATTGCCTATCTAGCTAGCTTTTTGGCTAAGCAGTGTATCAAGGTTAACCGATGGCTCCAAGAATGAACTTGGTTCACTCTGTGTATCAGAAGGTTATACATGCTAAGTAAATATGGCGGAAACACAAATCATGACATTATTGAAGATGCACATTAGTACATTGTTGAAGACGCAAATCATGATATTATTTAAGACGCTCATCATGACATTATGTTCATGACTTAGCTAAACAAATTATTATAATATTATTATTATTATTATTGTTATTATTATTAGCATATTTGACAATAAAGCTGACTGACTTTTTTTTACTTTGATAATTATTATAATTATAATATTATAATCATCATTCGCTATCTAATAGCGATCTGGCTAGCTATCTATTGGCTATCTAGCTAGCTATCTAATGGTTATCTAATAGCTATGTACTCGCTGGCTGGCTAGCTATCTAATAGCAATATATTAGATATTTATTAGCTAGCTAGCTTTCTATCTAGTTGAGTGTCTCCTGGGTTGAGTGAATGCTTTATAGTCACAGGATATGTTTTTCTGTGGGTGAGCAGTGGCAGCCACACGTGCCAGCGTTCACTCAACCCGGAAGTAACTCAAATAGAATAGTAAGACAAATAGATAGAAAGCTAGCTAGCAAGCCAATAGCTAGCCAGTTAGATAGTTAGCCAGCCAGCCATTGTACGGTATTACAGAAAAGACAGAGAATAGACTTTTTACATATATAAGGCGCACCGGAGTATCAGGCGCACTAACAATGAATGAAAAAAAAATCAAAATATCATATATAAATATATATAAGTTTTCCAAATATAAGACACACCCCATTATAAGGCGCTATAGTAGAGGCTGAAGTTACGCACTGCTTCTACAGGGGGGGGTTTAATTAGTGGCAGCTGACAGTAGTTGCGAGACCTGTCGTGGCTCAATATTACGTCACATATAAGGCACTGGGATATCTTTTGAAGAAAATGAAGGCTTTGGGGTGTGCCTTATACACCGGAAAATACAGTATAATTATCATAATTATAACTGTTGGGGTGCCATTTTAAAACTGGAGCAAATATGCACACTCATTGAACCGGTGACTCTCCTTCCATAAGCCATCAACGACCATCAAAAAGGTAAATAAAACTTTATTTTACAGCAGTTTATTTAAATACAGTCCTCATGTAATGTGCCTCTCTTTCCAAACAGCAATTCCCTTTGACCTCCATCAAGCTATCAATGACAATCACAAATGTAAATAAAGTGACTTTATGATACAATGCAGTGCAATGCTTTCATTACAATACAATAGCACATTTATTATACATAGAATAAGGTATGTTGTGTGTAGTTTTAAGGCTTATTTAGTTGAAAAGTATATTTTATGGAAACCCGGGAACGGATTATTCCCATTTTAATGGTTTCCTATGGGAAATTATTTTTTGAGATACACACTTTTCGCCTTACACACTCTGTCTGGGAACCAATTAAGTTCGTAAGTTGAGGTCTCACTGTATAGTGTATCAAAATAGATAAAAGTGTGTGTGTTGCATGTCGTTAGTTGAATAAACCTTTAGATTGATCTGTCGACAAAGTTCAAAGATAAACTACCCTTTAAAAAGACTACCAGGAAAAAGCAAGACACAACGTAACAAGGCAGTAAGTCACATGGTTCAGCAGTGCCTCGTCTTTTTCCTCCGGGGCCTCTTTCCCGCACCCTCTCCCAACCTAATTATCTAAATATGAGGGCCCCATCGGCATCCCCAAGACCCCATTAGATGCCAGTTTATGAGGACGGAGTTGCCGCACAGCCACCATCAACTTGACAAAAATCCACTCAATTTAGGCACAGAGGGAGCGTGGACAGGAATCTGCCAAGACAGTGAGACTGTAATGGGAAGTTGTGATAGGAGAAGGAATTGTAGTTTGAGAAAATGATGAGAAATAAGCAGTATGTATGGTAGAGGAGTGGATTTTTTTTTCTTTTACTTGAAGCCCAACATAAATGAAGATTGCGCACTAGTTGCGTCAGTAAAATGCAACAAACTCATGCCACCAAATAATTTACATTAGTTTAACTTGGATTTGAAATGATGTCATGACATGTTTCACAATCTGTCTTTGGAAGGTTTCTTTATATCAGGCGAGGGAGATTGATTTAAGAACAACTTGCGTCTTTGCCAACGCTTCAAGCGAGCTGGAAAGACAAAACCCAGCGCTCTGTTACTGTGCCTGCAAAAGTGCGCAGAGGATGATACGCGCCTGTGGGTGTGTTCGTGTCGCACTGTCGCACTAACTGTAACACTACAATCCATAAATAAATAAACAAACAATAACCAACCAAATAAATAAATGAATACACACATTCATAAATAAATGAATAGATAGATAAATAAACACTGCAAAACAAATCCAATCCAATGCAAATACACCCAAAAATACATACATGAATGAATCAATAAATAAACAAATACATACATAAACAAATAAACAAATAAAGGAATAAATAAATAAATAAATAAATAAATAAATAAATAAATAAAAATAGCTAAAAAATACACAAATAAATAAATTGCTAAATACACAAAATAAATGAATAAACAGATAAATAAATACACCAAAAATAAATAGATAAATAAATACACAAAGTCGTGAATAAATAAACAGATAAACACACAAATAAATAAATAGATTAATAAATACAAAAATAAATAAAATGAATAGCTAAATAAATAGCAAAATAAATAGCAAAATAAATAAATAAATAAAAACACAAACATCCAAACAAATAAATAAATAAATAGATAGATTAATAAATACACACATAAATAAAATAAATACACAAATAAATAAAATAAATAGCTAAATAAATACCTAAAAAAATAAACAAAATGCATAAACAAACACACAAACAACTAACCAAATAAACAAATCAATTCATAAATCAACTCATAAATAAATAAATAAATACATACATGCATACATAAACAAAGGCATAAACACACAAACAACCAAACAAATACACAAACAAATAAATAAATAGATTAATAAATACAAATAAATAAAATAAATAGCTAAATAAATAAACACATGCATAAACAAACACACAAACAACAAACCAAACAAATAACCAAAATCAACTCATAAATCAACTTATAAATAAATAAATAAATAAATAAATAAATAAATAAATAAATAAACAAGCATCCAAACAAATAAATAAATATATAGATTAATATACACAAATAAAATAAATAGCTAAATAAATACCCAAATAAATAAACAAATGCATAAACAAACACACAACCAACCAACCAAATAAATAAATAAACAAAATCAACTGATAAATCAACCCATAAATAAATAAAATAATAAATAAACACAAAAAAAAGCAAATAAATAAATAAATATTTAAAGTAAATAAACAAAGTAAATTCAGACACTTCAGCTTCAGACACCCTGACCCAGTGTTGTTAGTCAAAAAAAAAAGCCAGGGGTCGCGAATGCATCCCATCACCCCCATTCTTTCAGTATGAATATTCATGATGCAATTTACTGTACATGTGCAGCATTTGACAGGTAATTACGTACAGGAGTGTGTTGATGTGTCTGAGTATGTACGCTCATGTGATTGGTACTTCTTGAGCTGGCGCATGCAAATGTCAACCACGTGACCCGTGGTGCACTCTAGTCAAATCTCGAGTGAACAGAGCTAAATTGCATCCATCACTCCTTATCTCTTCTCCTTATTTACATAAATTGCAGCACCATAGGACTATCTATTGTATGTCGCCCTGCCAGGCAGTCGCCAAATGTTCTGAAAGGAATTCCCTTCTGCATGTTTAAACAGGTGGTTATCACCACTGGTTGGTAATTAACTGCTACACCGCCTCTTTTTAATGCTGTGATATAATGAGAGGCGCAAAATATTTAGACACTTTTCTGTCACAGTGAGTCAAGCGTAAACCCAATTATTAACCAAAACATCGCGGCTCAGAGGATTTATTTTTTTTTATTCATGACGCTAGGATGCGTTTGCCCAGTTGAATGTAGTCATCTTATTCAAACGACGATCACATGAACAATAATACTGCTGACTGTCGAGAATGTCGTGTTAGGCGAAGCTCCTCTTTCATTGTTAGTCCACACGGACTTCCGAGCATATGGTTGTGTTGCATCGTGGTAAATCCTGTGTAATCTGCGTCTATTACAACTCTATTATTCTAATGGTTCCAATGCTCCGTCTAGATCGGCTATATTATGACACATTATCACCGCGGCAACCGGGAATGTAGACGCGCTGTTTTAAAATGACAAAGAGACGAGAACTCAAGTGGTGTGTGAGAAGCAAAACTGAGCAAGAAAATCATAAATTCTCATGCGCATCAAACACAAACAATAAGTCTGAACTAAATGTGTCATGGTGGACCAAAGAAAAGAAATAACTAAACAAACAACAAATAAATAATAAATATATATGTAAATAACACTGCAAGACTCCAAACTAGGGTGCGGAAAATCATACTGGACCCTCCGCATCCTGCCCACCACCTTTTCCAGCTACTCCCCTCAGGCACGCGCTACCGATCCATGCGCACCAAATCCAGCAGACATTTAAACAGCTTCTTCCCCCAAGCATTTACTCTTTGAACAGTAACCCAAATGGCATTATATAGTGCCTCTTTGCAATTTTTTTGCCGATGATACTAGTGCAGCGTGTTCGACCGGAAACAAATTCCTTGTGTGTTCTACATACTTGGCAATAAAGATGATTCTAATAAATAACACATATATTAATGTGCATCCAACAAAAACAAAAAGTCTAAACTAACTGTCTCATGGTGGACTAAAATAATAACTAAACAAACAACCAAATAAGAAAATAAATAAATAAATATAAATGAATGATTAAACAAATAAATAAACAAATAAATAAAAATCACATGAACAAATAATAAATGTATCTGAGAATAAACAAATAAATATATTACATACATAAATAAATCGATAAATAAATAAATGAAATAAAAAAATACAAAATACATAAAAACTATCAAATAAACAAGTAATAAAAAACAAATACAAAAATAAGTAAATAAATAACCAAAAATAAATAACTAAATTCTTAAATACATAAAAATCAAATAAACAAATAATAAATACATATGTAAATAAATAAACAACTATATTAGACACCTAAACAAATACAAAAAACACACTAACTCACCGAATAAATAGATAGATAGATAGATAGATAGATAGATAGATAGATAGATAGATAGATAGATAGATAGATAGATAGATAGATAGATAGATAGATAGATAGATAGATAGATAGATAGATAGATAGATAGGTAGGTAGGTAGGTAGGTAGGTAGGTAGATAGATAGATAGATAGATAGATAGATAGATAGATAGATAGATAGATAGATAGATAGATAGATAGATAGATAGATAGATAGATAATAATTATTATTATATGTACATTAAAATGATAAAATAATCAAATAAACAAGTAATAAAAAACTAACAAATAAATACATAAATAAATAATTGTAAATTTCCCCATTGTAAGACTAATAAAGGCAAATCCAATCCAATCGCATAAATAAATAAATAAATAAATAATGTGAATCACGTCAGATAAATAAATACGTGAATTGATGAACAGTTCAAGTGTGACATCACAATTCAGAGCCGTTCAAAGAAAATAGGGTGGTTTAATAGGGTTGTGTAATTCCTAACTTTATGGGTGCACACGCATACCAGAGTCCAAACTATTAAGATGCAAACAACATTTTCCATTATATGGCCCTATTAAACATATAACGCAACTCCCTACAGCAATACAATATTGGAGAAGGCGCCACCCACGTCCCTTCTTGCCCACAGGCGTCAGTATGGCCTGGAAGGGGCCACGTTGGCGCCCCTCTTAAGCTCACCCTGCTGCTCTCTTACATACATATGGACAGCACAACCACCACGTCCAGCCCTGCTGGGTGCTGGCCCGCGGCTAGGTGGAAATGCGTCATGATGCCGGGCTTTTTTCACTCAAGACAGATCTGCAGTTTAGCAGCCTGGAACATTTCAGTGAAATGACGCAGTTTCTGCTTTTTTTTTATTGTTCTGATTGCAGCTCTCATTTTGCTTCAGCTCTCGGCCAACTGTGGTTTTGGGAAGGGGGTTGGTGAGGCGTTTAGTTGCCTTAGGATTTATTCCTCCCAAGTGTCAAAATTAATTTTGCTTTCTACCTTGTGTTATTGTTTCGAAATGAAAAATCCCTCTGTCCCTTTCCACCTGCCCTCTTAGCACTCCGAAATAAACGAGTTATCTGAATAAATGCAACAAGCTTAGAATGCAGTGAAGCTGGATACTTTTTACAAACACAGTAATTTCTTTAAAAAAAGAAGTACGACCAGGATATCTGATAGACTGCTTTAGCAGCCATTTTTTCAAGACTATGACATTTTGTACTTTATATTGTCCACCTGCTATCACCTTACAGCAGCAATCCAATTCAATATCACAACAAAGAGCCCCAGGAACAAATACAGTAAAGTCTCGTTATATCGATATCGGATATATCGATAGTCCCGGTTATATCGATGCTATTTCTATGCACGCACGGAGAAAATTACATGCAAACAGGGTCGGATATATCGATAGTCCCGGTTATATCGATATTTTTTCGGACTCCCTTGAATATCGATATAACGAGACTTTACTGTATCTGTAATATTGAGACTCTGAACGACAATTTATAGAGTGTGCAGTATATACACTGCTACAGCAAGATACAGAACCATTTCTGCTACTTTCAACTTTCCGTTTAACCATTAATGGAGAGTTTCAAACTATCCTGACTCTTCCTCTAGCTACCCGCCCATGTGAATTGAGCAATGGTTACCCTTGCAATCGATGAAAATGTTTCTTCAACTGTCATCTGTACTTCTTTGAAGGTATCGGCCGTTTCGCTCCTCATCCGAAAAGCTTTGTCAGCAAACTAACATTTTGCTGGTAGCTATAAAGGACAACCTACGTCTCCGGACAAGTTGTGTCCATACTTGTTTGGTCTGAAAACTTCGTGTTGCACCAAAAAGCCGCCAGAAGAGGGCGACCAAGCTCCATGGAAGGAATTTATCAGCCTGTGCAAACGGGCTGATTAATTCCTCACAGGTGCTTGGACGCCATTTTCTGTCTCTTTTTTGGTGATACATTTCCCCCCAATGTTGCCTCAAAACGGATAAATTATTTAATCGATTGCAAACATGTATGCTTTCCTCTTCAGAACTGTTTGAATCATATTCATAATTGAATGTGTAATAAGAAAGCATATTCTCCGAATCTGAAGCCATTGTTTTGATTCTCCAGCAATGCAAGACGTCTTGGTGTGACGTCATGAACTGGGGGCGGGACTTTCTGAAAATACCCAATTCGCAGCTCAATTTTTTTGCAGATTTTGGACACGTTAAGTTTTTTTTATTTGTGTTTTGCATTTGAATAAAAATATCATACTGCGTCTTTTGGGTATGTTAGATGCTATAAAACGTTTTTCTGATGTCAGTTAGGAAACAAAAACGTGATGTCGGTTGTCCTTTAAATTTTAGTTCGTTTATGAAGCTTTTCGGATGGGAAGGGGAACGTCCGACACCTTCAAAGAAGTACAGATGACGGCTTTTCATCGATGGGCCACTCCTGTACGACAGAGTTTACAAAGACGTACCCTTGCAATGGTTGCATCTCAAAATATAAGACAATAGAAAGAGTGTGGGGGGGGGGGGGGGGCACTAAGCGCAGAAACAAGAATTCTCGAGAAGCATGAAAGGCATCACAAGGGAGATGCACCTTTGCATGTTTCTGTCAACTTCAGAAGCAGGATGCGATTGAATCACAGTCCCTAAGGAATTCTAGTGAATGAATGAAAGGATAATCTGATCCTTCTCCACCACCTTTACAATTGTTTCCCCCTCTCCACAACGGAATTACTATGCTATCGGGGTTAGCAGAAGGCAGTTGAATAGGTGATTTTTTTTAAACAGCATACTGAATATAAAGAACGGAGGAAAAACAAAGAAGAATGTGAAAAAAAAAAATCGATGCTCGGACCCGCAAATGAAATTAGGGAGCCCATCAGATCGAACTGGATTAGACACCGACTGGCTTTTAGACTTGTAGCTTTGATAGAGCGGCAAAGCTTTCACGTTTGTTATACTCAATGCACTAGGTTGTAATACATGGTCCATAAGCCATTTCAAGCCCCCCTTTGTTCAGCAGAAAAGTGCATATGTGGTAATGTCACGGCTTGGAATTGAAGTGGATTTAAGTTGTTAAGATTGAAGACTGTCTGTGTGTTTTGTGTTGCGTCACATTATTTTGTTTGTTTTTTACTTCAAGATGGCGCCACGATAGGGGCTGCCTTTACAGCAGCTCCTGTATTTTGTTTTTGCTGCTGTGAAATGTAAATTTCTCCACTCTGAGAAAAAAGTAAAGGTTTATCTAATCTAATGTAATCCAATCTAATCTAAACTCATTTAATATAATATAATGTAATTTAATCTAATCTAATGTAAAATTGAAAAAAAAAGTATGGTAGCTGTTTCATTAACTACAGACACTCCCCTACTTACAAACATTCAAGTTACGAACAATTGTACATATAAACATTTTTGTAGTAACATATGTAGTATTTTCTGCAGTTATACATAGAGAGCATATATTTTATTAAAGGACAACCAACGTCACTTTTTTTGTTTTTTAACTGACAGCAGAAAAACGTTTTATGGCATCTAAAATACCCAAAACACGCAGTATGATATTTTTTGTCAAATGCAAAACACCAATAAAAATGACTTAAATTGTCCAAAATCTGCAAAAGTTGACGTTTTGCATTGCTAGTGAATCAAAACAATGGCTTCAGATTCGGAGAATATGCTTTCTTGTTACACATCCAGTTATGAATATGATTCAAATAGTTATGAAGAGAAAAGCATACATGTTTGCAATCGATTAAATAATTTATTTGAGCCATTTTGAGGCAAAATTGGGGGTAAATCTCTCAACCAAAAAAAGAGGCACAAAATGGCGACCTCCTGTGGCCACCTCCGTTTTCACAGGCTGATAAATTCCTTATATGGCGCTTGGACGCCCTCTTCTGGCCTTCTGGCGGCTTTTGGGTGCAACACGAGGTCCCCAGACCAAACAAGTACAGCAAAATACATCGACGTGATGGAAGGACCGCGAGAATGCGTCTTTCTTACGGTCCTTTAGTGACGTCACGGACGGACTCGTCACCAACTCAAAAACAAGACTTCCGGAGTATTCAGCGCAAGTCTTAAAACGTAAAATATAGCTATATGCGGTGGAATCTTTGTAAAATACGCTCAGTAGAAGTCATTTAAAGCCATTTTACAAATTATAGACACAACTTGTCGGGAGACGTCGGTCGTCCTTTAAATGTTTATGTAATGGTTTCAATACAAACCAATACAGGTTACTTATACAAGTCTTAAACATGCTCATATAAACATTAAACATACTTATATAAGCCTTAAACATACTGATATAAGCCTTAAACATACATTACATACAAAATAGAGCACTGAAGCAATTTACAAAGAACTTCACCTTACGAACAAATCACGTTCGTAAGTAGGGGAGCGTCTCTATAACCTTGCACCTAACCTAATGCATGTTTATGGACTGTGAGAGCAAAATATAACCATGGGGAAAATATGCAAACAGCCCTCCAGGAAGGCCATAACAGTAATACAAACTTTTCCAAATGTATGCCAAACAAGCCGACCTCCATTCAACTGTGCCTCTTCTATCAAAATGAACGACAATTCATTTCAATTTCTAATGTGGAAAGTTCGACAATCTCCTCCTAGTTTGCACAGCGTCCTCTACAAACATGGTCACAGCTGTTTTGGTAATCATGGATGCCACCCTGAAGTGGTTTTTGTCCGCTTCCAGTCCCATAGCGCACACATGGGAACCTGTAAATGGGCAGGTGTGTTCCGGTGGGAATCGTTTGATTATAAATATTAATATGTTTGGAAAATTGGACTGAATGTTCATCAACCTCAGTAGTAAGAGCTGAATTTGAGCATTTCACATCCATGGGTGACGAGATTTGCAAACGAACCAGACAGTGTGCATATCCCACAAACAACAGAAAAATATTGATAAGAGAATAGACAGACTAGAACTTATTATATTTAAAGGACAACCGACGCCTTCGGACAAGTTGTGTCCATAATTTGTAAAATCAAATGACTTCTACTGAGGGTATTTTACAAAGATTCCACCCAATCTTGCTATATTTTACCTTTCAAGACTCGCGCTGAATTTTCAGAAAGTCTTGTTTTCGAGTTGGTGACGCCCCTGACCGAGAAAGCGGCACACAATGCATTTTGGGTACTTTGTTTGGTCTGAAAAATTCATGTTGATCCGTGTTGATGGCGAAATTTTCCTACGGAGCTTGGGCGCCATCTTCTGCATTTTCTGGGTGTTACATTGCTGTCATAACTCGAATATATTATATTATACATATTGATATGGGAGGACTCCTTTAATCGATTGCAAACATGTATGCTTTCCTCTTCAGAACAATTTGAATCATATTCATAACTGGATGTGTAACATGAAAGCATCTTCTCCGAATCTGAAGCCATTGTTTTGATTCTCGAGCAAGGCAAGACGTCTTGGCGTGACGTCACGAACAAGGAAGTGGGAACTTCTGAAACTGGCCACTTCCGGGTTCAATTTGAAGTAGTTTTGGGACACTTTAAGTCATTTTTATTTGTGATTTTGCATTTGAGTAAAAATGTCAGCCTCCGTGTTTTGGGTATTTCAGATGCTATAAAACGTTTTAGTTAGGAAACGAAAAAATGGTGTCGGTTGTCCTTTCAAGGTTTCATGGTTAGAAGGCCCGCAATGGAAGCACAGAAAATCTGGGGTCAATCTGAGGTGAACAGACACAGCCCGTTAAACTGTCATCTTCATGTAGGAGATCTGGCCTTGGATTAATTTACGACTTGGTAAACTCCTTCACAGGAAGAGCTCATTAGCCAGGTTATAAATCTATCAGTTCACGGAAAGGACAACCAATTAAAACTGTTGATGCTTGGGATGTCCAGTAGCGTGGTATTCAAATCAAGAAGAGTATTTTTTTACTAATATATCACTTAAATTTGCACGTACTCTAAATAAATAGCTTGGCAGAGGGATGCAGACATTGGGCGTCGTCATGAATGGTTACATCCCCTACCCGCAGTAAAAGTCAATCTTCTTGTGTTCAACATTTGTTCACAGTGCCCGACCAAACAAATCTGACAAATATTGATTTCGAGAAAAACAAAACCCGACAAAATATCAATATCGCTGGCGACAAACAGCTATAATAAAAAAAACAAATATTCATAAAATGGGTACACCGCTGAAAAGTCACGCTTCAGCCATCGGTGGTGAAAGCAAAACCACAGATAGAGCAAAACCATCACAATGGAAGAGTAACCATGCTCATAGATAAAAGCCTCTGCTTGTCTCCTCTCATGTTCGAACCGGCAACAAAATGGAATTTTATTTGGCTGTTGCAGCCTGCGAGTTGTGCCGCATGTTTGGATTGATTTGAATCTTCAGCGCAACAAAAACAATCATGGGTGACTTCTCAATTCCAATATATTTTGCCCATCTTTGTCATCCCTCCTCTTTTCATGTCGAATAAATTGTTCCACTGGCTCTGTCGTAAAATCAACAGTTTAAAGTTATAAATGATACATAATTCATTGCGCAAACCAGCGCAGAGAGATTTGATTTATGTATGACTGCCTCCTCTGACCCACAATATCTATCGACTGATTTCGAAATCCGAATGCATTTCACGCCAGTTCAGGCTGCATTTTAAATCTCAAAACAACTCAGTTAGCTTCTTATCATGTGGGAAAAAAGCACAATTACCGTTTGATAGTTTTGACCTATGTATCAACTAAACTCAACTGAATCTGGAAGCTTTTATGAATAAAAGCTGATTCGCAATTTAGACGTCCTCTTTAATATGAATCAACTTGTAATAATGTTTCATATGGGTGATAAAGTTGTTAAAATGGCTGGATTGAAGTCATCAAACATATTTTTGGGATATGTCAGTGGAAGAGCAAAGGGAATATCATATTGACTGGAGATTATTTACACTGGTGTTTGATAACACAGTTTCGATTTTATTATGGGTGACTGTGAGCAGTGAGTATCTAATAGATGTGGAAAATGAATATCATAATAAATTCTGTATTTATCTATGTATTTATTTATCTATTTATCCATTTATCTATTTATCTATGTATTTATCCATTTATCTATTTATCTATGTATTTATCTATGTACGTACGTACGGTATGTACTGTACGTACGGTATGTACTGTACGTACGGTATGTACTGTACGTATGTATGTATGTATGTAATGTATGTATGTATGTATGTATGTATGTATGTATGTATGTATGTATTTGGTTATTTATTTATCTCTTTATCTATTGAGCTATTTATTTATTTATATACTTTTTTAATTCTATTTATCTAGTTATGTATTTAACGACTATGTATGTATTTATGTATATATTCATATATTTGGTTATTTATCTATTTATTTATTTTGTTATTTGTTTATTTACTGATGTATTATTTATGTATTTATTTAGGTATCTATTTATTTATTATTAATTTGTGTGTATTTATTTGTGTGTATATATATATATATATATATATATATATATATATATATATATATATATATGTATTCATTTATGAATGTATTTATGTATTTATTTAAGAATGTCTTTATTTATTTATCTGTCCATTTATGTATTTTTTTAATTTATTTATGTCTATTTATTTAGTTATCCATCTACTATGTATTTTTTATATATATATATATTTATTTATATATATATATATATATATATATATTTCTCGATTTATATATCTATTTATCTCTATCTGTTTAGCTTTTGAGATATTTTTTATTTATTTTCTTTTTGGATAGTTCATTTGGGAAGAATTCTTATGCCTGGGAGCTGCAAGCATTGCATATATGATTGATTTATAGTATATATATTGCTTGTGCTGTAAACAAAGTGTTCATAATCTTATTGTTATCTAGATATGCGTGTACTATACACCCTTGTGCGAACTAACACATTTTGTAACCCCAGCCGGCTGCAGCTTAGCTTCTTTCCGAAAATTGGACCGAAAAGTAGCATGTTGATATGGTATTGCAAAGCCAATGAAAAGAAAAATAATCTACGCAACATGCAGTCTATACACGTCATGCAAGATACTGTTTTTAGTTGTGGCAGATGCAACAGGTCGACCAAGAGACAATTTTCCTCATTCAGATAGAAGCAAGTCGTACATTTCTCATTTTGTTGACCAAGAACAGTTTGCGGTTCTTTGCAAATGTAACATCCCCTCCTGTGCTTCTCTTGCTCAAAACCCGAGGCTAGTTTGGGAGGGGTTTTTATTTTATTTATTAGGCGATGCGGTCAGGCCTCATGGCAATGAATGTACGGATGGTTGAATAGAGGGGGTTTGGGGGTTACCCAAATGTGATTTCCAAGTGACCCACTTCCCCAACCGCCCCCTTCCATTTTTCCATCTTGTAGCAGAAGTGCCTAACTGCACTGCAGCATTCATCGAGCAGACGGTGGCATCTTTGTCCGTTTCACGATCCTTGTTGCCATGACACGATTGTCGCAGTTTCTACTAAGCACTATTACACCTTGGTTCGGCTTCTTTGTGCATGCATTTTTTTCCCCATGTTTTTCTAATTGCTTAAATTGTCATGTATCCATTTTATACCACTTATCCTGTTCAGTAGTGCATAATTGGCACTCTCTTTGTAGAAAAATATAAAAATATCAGATGTAGTGCATCACATATGGGTACATTATTACAATTTGAAATGCATTCGGTTTGGACGGGGACCCAAAAAAATGTGCAAGCCTTCATATACAGTAAAGTCTCGTTATATCGATATCGGATATATCGATAGTCCCGGTTATATCGATACTATTTCTATGCACGCACGGAGAAAATTACATGCAAACAGGGTCGGATATATCGATAGTCCCGGTTATATCGATATTTTTTGGACTCCCTTGAATATCGATATAACGAGACTTTACTGTATTTTCAAAGTGTAAAAGTATATCAAGTTTGTAATACGCCAAATTGTACATTGGCAAACTTTACCATATTTAGGATTTACATTAGCGCTCTAAGGCAGAGGTCCCCAACCCCCGGACCGGTACCGGTCCGTGGGCAATTTGGTACCGGGCCGTGCAGAAAGAATATATAAGTCACATAACTTCCGTTTAGTTTATTATCTTAGTCAGAACTGTTTTATTTTGTAAAAGTAAAAATTACCACAATGGATTCACGTTAAATATTATATTTAAAAGATAGAAAAAAAACAGTTTCCATGCCTATTGTATCATTTTATTTTGTTGTGTTTATCCGCCGGTCCGTGAAAATATTGTCTGACATTAAACCGGCCCGTGGCCCAAAAAATGTTGGGCTCTAAGGGACCATTACCCTAGCAATTTGAATGTGCATATCACATACAAGTCCCACGATTTGTTCGGGAGACTCCCGGATTTTGACCAAAATACTCGCGCCTCACGATTAGAGAGCCAAATCTCCTTGTTTCCAAAAAAAATATGATTTCTCAAAAAGTATCATTTTTCACCATTATACAACAATACCATTCGTGAACGAACTACGAATAGCATCAATCAGTGTCATTTTCTGTCGGCGCTCGAAAAAAAGAGTATAGAGAAGAGTTCAAAGTCTCGCAGTGCACGTGATCTCATACGCTCGAGAACAGCAGACGAATAAACATGGCGGATAGGAGCAGCTAGAGTCCAAAGCGTCCTGCAAAAAAAATCTATTTGAATGTAAATTATTGTAATAATAATATAATATAATATATATAATATAATATAATATAATATAATATAATATAATATAATATAATAACAACAACAATCATTTTTTAATGCTGATGAAACCGGCCACTCTATTCCATCAAGCCATCAACGACCATAACAAAGGTAACAGTCCAGTTTATTTATTTAATTATAATACATATCACATTTATTATACATAAAATAAGGTATATTTTGTGTAGTTTTAAGGCTTAGAAAATTAGAAGGGAGAAAATTATGTTTTATGGGGACCTGGGAACGGATTATTCTCATTTTAATGATTTCCTATGGGAAATTATTTTTTGGGATACACACTTTTTGCCTTACACACTCTGTCTGGGAACCAATTACGTTCGTTAATCAAGGTATCATTGTACATCCAATCCAATCCAATCTATCACGTGACAAGGAATTCTGGAACGGGGTGCAATAGTATTGACATAGAAAGCTACGCTAAGCTCCCGCGCAAATAGGCTAACCCCCAAAAATGAGTTAAAAATAACTACAGTAAAGCAGATGGCGGCACTATTTATAATGTTTACTCTTTCAGTCATAGTCTTTCCCCGCAAAGACATTTTCAAACGTAGCACGACAATGCACACTCACACGCCGTCCTCTGTACCCGAACGCTTGTGTTCTCCTGCCCACAAATCAAGGGATGCAGGCTTCTTTGCTTCAGTAACCTACTTTTTCTGCTTTCCATTTTAGCCTCATCTCACTAAAGGGAGTCTCGATGTCTTACCCAAGACGTTTACTACATCGAGGGCCATCAATACATGCCATGTTTAGTTTACCTCGCTAATAATAGAACGTCACCGATGTGCGTTCGCGCCTGGGATAGACAGTCGCGTGCAATGGAGTGTGGTATTCACCATGGGGATAATCTGTATCTCTTAGTGAGGAGGAGTCCCTATGGGGCCTCTACGAGTTTCCTGAAATAATATTCCATTCCATTAAATGGTACATAGTTCGTGAGCTCTGAGGAAGCAGGGGGAAAGGTAGCCAATAAACTCTTGTGTGCTTCAATGGTGCAGTAAAGGTGCACTGACCTTCCATTTACAGTTGGCTAGGAAGGCAATCATGCAGGGGAGATACATAGAAGGGATCACGATTTCAGGAAAACAGCACTCAGGATCAACCTGTACTCAGATAAATAATTACAGTACAGTCTCGTTATATCGATATTGGTTATATCGATAGTACTGCTTATTACGATACTATTTCTATGAACTCAAGGAGAAAATTACATGACCGCAGGATCGGATATATCGATAGTCCGGTTATATCGATATTTTTTTCCGACTCCCGAGAATATCGACATAACGAGACTTTACTGTACCATGCGTGTCTGCTATGTGCTGATGTGAGAAAAGTATTTTTTTCTGAGTAGGCATGAGAGAAGCATGAATATAGCCAGCGTTGCAGCAAGGTAGTCACAGCTGATGAACATTTGAGGTGTAGTTCATGCACAATTTGGTTAAAATTGCAGAGAAAGGAGTTTATCGTCATTATCCCATCGACTCATTGGGGTCTGATTGCTAGCTAACACATACCTGCCTTTTGCAATATTCTGTATGATATTTGCACATTTATAGATGTGTACGGCAACACAAAAAATATTAATTATAATTATGAGATATTTTTGATTCCATTTGTGTCATTAAATATTAACAGTAATTGTATTTTATTTATTGTCTTCTATTTGTGATTGTATTATTATTATTATTTGTGATTTATTTATTATAGTACCTATGCTTGTCTGTGACTGTAAAGTGTCCTTGAGAGCTTTGAAAGGCACTTAAAATGTAATGTATTATTATTATTATCATAACAAATATAATATATAAATATCGCTACTCGTAACGAAATCAACCACAGAGAAAACAAGTTCCCAGCAAGTGGAATGTTATTTTGAAATCAGTTAAATTAAACATTTTACCGTTTGGTTTTTTTTGCCGTAATATCATTCATATTTTTTTATCAACATTATATATCGTAAGAACACAAATTGAAATTCTTTTTTGTTGCGGTCAAGTGGAATTTTATTTTGAAATCAGCTAAAGTAAACATTCTACTGATTTTTTTTTTTTTCCGTTCTATCATTCATATTTTTTTTAATAGACATTATACATCGTAAGAACATAAATTCAAATTCTTTTTTTTTTCCGGTCGGGTGGAATTTTATTTTGAAACCAATTAAATTAAACATTCTGATTTTTTTGCCGTATTATCAGTCATCTTTTTTATAAACATTATACATCAAAAGAACACAAATCGAAATTATTTTTGTTCGGGTCAAGTGGAATTTTATTTTGAAATCAATTAAATTAAACATATTACCATGTTTTTTTCCGCCGCTATATCATTCATATTTTTTTAATAAACATTATACAACGGAAGAAAAAAAAAATCTAATTAGTTTTTTATTACGGTCAAGTGGAATTTTATTTTGAAATAAATTAAATTAAACACTTTAGTGTTTTTTTTCGGTGTAATATCAGTTATATTTTAGTAATAAACATTCTACATTGTAGGAACACAAATTCAAATGAGTTTTTTGATCCGGTCAAGTGAAACTTTATTTTGAAATCAGTAAAATTAAACATTGTATTCATATATATATATATATATATATATATATATATATATATATATATATATATATATATATATATATATATATATATATATATACAGTAAAGTCTCGTTATATCGATATTCAAGGGAGTCCGAAAAAATATCGATATAACCGGGACTATCGATATATCCGACCCTGTTTGCATGTAATTTTCTCCGTGCGTGCATAGAAATAGTATCGATATAACCGGGACTATCGATATATCCGATATCGATATAACGAGACTTTACTGTATATATTAGTTTTGTTGGCTTGCGCAATATGTTTTAGTATTAATGTTTGCATGTAAAATTTCATTAATAAAACTGTGCAATTAAATATTACACACGTGTTTTTTTTCTCAGGAAAAATTGAGCCGTTAGTAAGGTCACAGTGTCTCGCAGGTTGACAGGTATGCTAACCGCATACTGTTGTAGTTTTTAGTAGCTTTGTATGCATGAAATAAACGTTTTGCTCAACTGTTAATTGCAATTTAGGATTCATTTGTTTGAAATAATGCTGTTTTGGATGAATTCACCAATTAGCACAATGGTTTCCTTATCCACTTGCTACTTCTGCTGTTGTTGCTTGGCAGGCTGTTTGTGAGTGTGCTCTGGCTTGTGCCCCCATCTTTGTCTTTGGAGTCTGGGAAAAGCCCCTCACAGCTGAGTTCCAACATACACACACACACCCGCCAAGCATTCTGTATGAAGAACAGGTGCAGTAGACTAAAGCTTGGAGACAAAAGCTTCACTTCAGCAGAGCCAGAGGAGCAGATTAGAAAATACTGCAGTCGGATTGGCTGCAGGTAATTAAATACTATCAGCGTTTTGCCTTCAGTCTGTCTACTTTGTTACCGCGGAGGCATCAGGATTAAATATGAAGCAAATCAGTTTGGTTTATGTAAAAAAAAAAAAAAAAAAAAAAAAAAGTATAGTATAGGATATAGTATAGTATAGTATAGTATAGTATATTATAGTATAGTATAGTATAGTATAGTATAGTATAGTATAGTACGGTATAGTATAGTATAGTATAGTATAGTATAGTATAGTATAGTATAGTATAGTATAGTATAGGTACATTTCCTATTCCCGGGAAAAAAAAGAAAGAAAAAAATGTATCTTTGCACCTGCAACTGGCAATGCACTTGTACAAGTAGATCAAAAATAACAATTCTTTTTGGTTTTATTCAATAAATAAATAAATAAATACATGATTTAACTCATTCACTGCCATTCACAAATGTTTCGGGAATTAAAAAAAAAATGACGTAGAGCGCTATTCCCGAATTTGTTCGGGATTAGTTTTTTTTTTTCATGCTTGGGTGCTGATAAAGCGCTGGCCATGGCCTCTGGCAATGTTTTTCCCCTCCACAAGAAGGCACCATTTACCTTTTGACCATGTTAGCGCTTTGTTGCAGCTTCAGCTGTTGTTAAAGTGCTTTAAAAACAATATGTATGTATTGCATTGTATTTTGCACAGCTGCCCTCATTTCAAACTTATATAAGTCCAAACCCACATAGTTTCGGAATGAACTCTTTTTTTCTTATGAAAGAATAGAGTTCAACGTTTCTGTATTTATTTATTGCATTGTATTTTGGACAGTTGCCTCCATTTCAAGCTCGGATAACTCCAGACCCATATAACTTAGGAATTAACATTTTTTTTCTGATGAAAGAATATAGTTTAATGCTTCTTTCTCTGAATTGAATGTTAATGTAGTCCCAAAACTTAATATTAAATTTGAGTGGAAATGACAAAAACCCTGGCACTGTTATCAATTTTTTTTCCAGCTTCAGCTGTTGTTAAAGCGCTACATAAACCAATATGTATGAATTGCACTGTATTTTGGACAACTGCCTGCATTTCAAGCTCATATAACTCTAGACCCATATCATTTAGGAATTAACGCTTGTTCCCTAGTGAAAGAAGACAGCCTAAAGTTTATAATGCTTAATTGAATGTTTACATAGTCCTCAAACACAAAATTATGTGGGTCCTGGAATTCAAGTGACAATGACAAAAACCCTGGCATAATAATAGGATAGGTTCTGTACACAGGTTCATGAGACAAAAAAAAGGTGAAATCAATAGCATGATAAAATATGCCAGAACATCACAATTAGGTACAACAAACTGTCAACAGATGGAATAAGATAAAAGGTGAAATATGTAATGTCCATGGAAGTGCCAAGACACACGTGTGTGTGTGTGTGTAGGCACAATATAGCGCACGTTCGCTACAAACAAAGAACACATACACACTCTCATACCTACGCAAGCCAAGAAAACTAATCTAAATGGCAACAAAACAAACAACAGTCCTCGATGAATGGGATGATTGGCAAGTGTTTTGTCTTTCCTAAATGAAACAATCCAAAAAAAAAAGGCTTGGAACAGCTAACTCTCGTCTGGGCTTCGCACTATGTGCCATCCATTGAAGGATCAGGAACAACAAGTGCCAGTGAAACAGAAACAAAAACAAGAGCCACTGTAATGACTACGTAAAATAAAATAAAAAAGTCCTGGAATGACTTTCAAGAGTTTTTCATGACTCCATTCCACCAAAATACGATTTGACTGAAGTTGACCCAGCCTAAAGTCTGCGTTGGTAGAATCCATCTATATGTGGAACGGTCGCAGCTTGGAATTGAAGCGGATTTACATGGGATAGGAGATGTGAGACAATCTCTTTGCGTCAATGGATGCTACAGCTTTGTGTTTGCTTTCAACATTTAGCTCGTAGTAGACGCGCACATTCCACCATGATGTTCCTGATCCACTGGTTAAAAGGATGCTTTCTTTCATCTAGAACTGCTTCATGTAACAAAGAGGGTACATTAAGTGTACATTAAGAGTAAAATGAATTACTCTGTGTTTTTGTGTTGTCATATTAGTTTTAGTTGGTTCTTTTGACTTGAAAATGGCACCACGAGAGTGGATGGTGTTTTTCTACTTCTTTCTTTCCTTTCCTCTTCCTTTCATAACTTTGCTGCCGTGAAATGTAAATTTCTCCACTGCGAGACTAATAAAGGTAAATCCAATCTTATCTGTGACCTTTCTGAAGATAGGCTCAATGTGTTGTGGTCACCAGAGTGAATTTTGGTAGATTCCCAAAAGACTTGTCAATTTCAGGGCTCATCCATCCCTCTTACCCCGTAAAAAGTCTGCCAGTGCTAAGTAGGCCCTATTCATTGACATCTTGTCTACCCAAGCCTTTCTTTTCCTACCTGCCACTCTTCGTCTGTGTCGCTTTATCTCAAGCAAGATGTCACCCTCAGCTGACGAAGCAGCAGCGGCACTCCCGCTGCTGACTCATCGCATTGGATGGGAAAGCCCGACCGACCCATTAAGTGAAGGTGCTAGTGAATGACAGCACGGTGCGGTGTTAGCATCCTGTCAATGTAGGAGGGAGAAAAAGAATTGAGGACACATTTTTTTTTTTTACATAAAGTAGGGCAATATTTCAAAGCTAATTAAGTCGTCTTTGTGTGAATGAGATAGAAGATCGTTGAGACACACGAAAAAAGCCTCGATGATGTTATTGTGATGTTCTCTTTCATTGAGTGGTACTCCATCAACATGAGAAATAAGATACTTATCTACGCTGTCACTTTAGGTGTCAAAGTCAAGGCCCGGGGGCCAAATCTGGCCTGTCACTTCATTTTATGCGGCCCGTGAAAGCAAATGAAACCTGTGAAATTCCATGGTGCTTGCTAAAGTCTGAACAAAAAAAATTCAATTTTTTTGTATGGAAACCACATTATTTTTTTTTAAGTCATTTTTATTTCAAATTTGAAAACAAATTATTCATTAACTCATTCACTGCCAGACGATGTGCAAAAGTGTGTCCACTCCAGTGCCAGTGTTTTTGTCATTTTCACTGAAATTTCAGGACCCACAAAATATTGAGGTTTCGGACTACATAAACATTCAATACAGCGTTAGAAACCTTACTCTCTTCTTTCATCAGAAAAAAAAAAACGTTAATTCCTAAGTTATATGGGTCTGGAGTTATCTGATCTTGAAATGGGGGCGGCTGTACAAAATACAAAACACATATAGATTTATATAGCGCTTTAACAACAGTTGAAGCTGTAACAAAGCGCTAACATAGAAGGCAAATAATGCCCACTCTTGGAAGGGAAAAACATTCCCAGAGGTCTGACCAGCACTTTATAGGCGCCTCCCAGAAGAAAAACCAAAACCTGAACAAATTCTGGAATGGCGTTCCACGTCACACTTTTCAATTCCCGATTAAAATAATTTGGGAATGGCAGCGAATGAATTAAAAGGAATGAAAGCAGGAGCTTTTCATCGGCCATCGAGTGTTCACACCCACGACGGCGCAAACCCAATTTTCTAATGGCTTCCTCAAATTCATAACAGACCCCGATAGGAAACCGTAACTACATTGTGGCCCGTGGCAAAAAAATGAGTTTGATACCCATGTATTTGATGATCGGGTCCAATATACACGATGGAACCATAATGGAAACGGTAGCCAATAGGCCGTTTGTGTCACAATCCTTATTCATCAATACGAGCGTATTCCTTTACCCATTAAATTTAATGACATTTCAATATAAAACAACAATCAGTACACACTTATCCAGTTTTGACTTGTCCTTGGCCTGTTTATGGCTCGCCTATCCTTCACACGTGGGATTTGTCCAATCACTCAAGCACGATGCACGCCACAAGACGGACTCATTTTGCAATTAACATGAGTGTGAGATGAGTTGAAATGACACATGATGATGTTGCTACAAATTGTTGCTCCCATCTGTTGTGGCTTGAGAAGTGATTTGCGGAAGTTTACTGCAGCGTACAGTGTGAAAAATAAAACTGTGGAATATGCTAAAAATACGAGGCTACGTTTAAGGGATGTTGGTGTCTCTCAGGACAGCAAAAGTTACTATCGCAACATTTTTTTCACCTCGATTAAGTGATTTTGTGTTATTTATTTGTTTTTGCTTTACGCAACTTCTGTGTTTTTATTAATGTCAGGGAGTTTTTCTGACTGTTGATTCCGCTGCCGGGCTTAACAACATCCTGTAAGAATCCACTCCATGCATTAGATGGTGAAAGATAATAGAAATCGATTTTTGCAAAACAGCAAAACCTTACACTAAATAGCCATGGTGGGTTAAGGTTTAACTCATTCAATGCCATTAAAGTCAAAAGTCAAAGTCAAAGTCAGCTTTATTGTCAAATATGCTAATATGCATGACATACAGCACAGATGAAATTCTTGTCCACTCGGACCTAGCATGCAAGGAACTCATAATGACTTTAACAACCATAATAAACATGAAAACGCCAATTTGTCGGGCGAGGGGAGCCGCTAACGAACAAATAACGAATACGATAACGAATGTATTTCAGGAATTGAAAATATGACGTAGACCGCCATTTCCGAATTTGTTTGGGTTTTGTTTTTTTTTCATGCTTGGGTGCTGATAAAGTGCTGGCCATGGCCTCTGGAAATGGTTTTTCTTTTCCACAAGGGGCAGCATTTCCCTTTTTTCCATGTTCACGCTTTGTTCCAGCTTCAGCTGTAGTTAAAGCGCTTTAAAAACCAATATGTATGTATAGCATTGTATTTTGTAAACCCACCCTCATTTCAAGCCAATTTAACTCCAGATGCATATAATTTAGGAATTAACTCTTTCTCTGAAAAAAAAAAGTCTAAAGTTGCTAACGCTGTATTGAATGTTTATGTAGTCCTAAAACTCAATATTCTGTGGGTCCTGGAATTCAAGTTACTATGACAAAAACCCTGGCACTGGAGTGGACACATTTTTCCACATATCTGGCAGTGAATGAGTAAATTTAGACCGTGCTTACAACAGACTTCTTAGGTCGATACCACATCGGCTTAGTTATGCTAATGAGGTGAAACCAGAGCTAAAGAGGTTTAAACCAGAGCCACAGATAGGACAATCAAGATAATCAGACAGAACAATATAGGTAATCAGATATGTACTCAGTATCGAGGTAATCAGATAGAAATATATAGGTAATCACATATATAATCAATACAAAGGCAACCATAATGAAAGATATAGGTAATCAGACTGGCTTCAGGGAGTGGTCCACTGCTCCACCAACTTTAGAGCAGGGACCTATCAGATCAGAGGTCTGGCACGGCCACTTCTGTCCATTCGGGTTATACGATGAGGATTACCAGCACAACTTTAGTTCGCTGACGAAGCTCTTTGGGTGAGAAGCGAAATATCCGACACCTTCAAAGAAGTACAGGCGACGGCCGAAGAAACCTTTTCCAAGATAATAGAAAAAAATCATAATAAATAGTGTTTAAAATGGGTCCAATCGCAAAATGATGCACCCGAGGCTGTTATGCTCTGAATTGCTCAAGAAATTGCTCAAGAAAAAAAAACAATTAGGCGTTTAACAGCCACTCTCTCTCTGTTGTAACGTCGCCCAAAAAAATCCCATGACAAACTTTTCAATATTCCTTCTCCTCTCATCTCATCTCTGTGTGTTTTCGAATGGCAGACTCAGTAAGATGAGTCAAAGACGCGCTATCGTTGGCTCCTGAAAAAGCGCATTTCAATGTATCTCTTTAGCGTTTTCTTAAATTGGAGCGCAGTAGCGCGTTAATGAGCGCAGCCAAAGCGAGTGACATATGGTGATGATAATGAGATGAGCAATGTTTGCAAAATCGGGCCGTATATTCGGTGCAGAATCTGGCATGTTTCACGGAACAGACAGTGTTGTCCAATGAATTTAAGGACAGCGGGCCTTGGGCTGAGCTGCATCTTATGAATTATTCAGGGTGGGGCGGGGGGGGGGGATGTATCCTCAAGTTCTCAAGGCGTTGCTTCTGGGCGCAAATGAAAGCTAGTGCCAATGACATAGCTTTGATATAAGAGGTTCATTCTTTAAATTCGATTTGCTTGTCAAACTAGGTCTCGAAAGTCTTTGTCGTCACTAGAAAGTCAGCCAGCCAATGCCTCTATCCAGTCGGTCAGCAAATGACTCTCATAAGAGGATCCTTAAGAAATAGAGTCAAACCAGAGTTGTCAACAGCAATTTTAGATGAGCCTCGGACACTAAGATTGTAACTCAACATAAGTCAAAAGTAACTAGAAGCAAATAGAGGGAGTAATTGGTTTAAAATGGCTTGATAAATAGGTCTCTCTCAAGCCATTTGGGGGATGTCAGGATGATGCTTTGTAAGCTTTAGTCATGCAAAGGTCAGACACTGAAAATATATCTGTGGAGAATCGTGACAACAGGTTGCTGGTTTAGTTACATCAGTGACAAAAATAATTATTCATTTTTGTGTATTGCACTGTGCAATTATTTAGCCCAGAGGTGTCAAACTCATTTTTTTGCACAGGCGACATTCCAGTTCCGGTTTCCTCTCTGGGGCCGTAATGAATTTGGGGAAACCGTTAGAATGGTGCATATTCTCCACATATTAACTTTGCTGCAGTGTTACTTCTGGGTAGAGTGAACGCTGGCGCGAATGGCTGCCGCTGCTCACCCGCACAAAAAAAAAACATATGACTGTAAAGTGTCCTTGAGAGTTTTGAAAGGCGCTTAGAAATTCTATGTATTATTATTATTATTATTATTATTATTATTATTATTAGTAGTAGTAGTAGTAGTAGTAGTAGCAGTAGTAGTAGTAGTAGTAGTATTACACAATGCACAAAAAAAAATCATGATTAAGTTGTTTTCAAATCTAAATTCAAAAATAATGACTGTTATTGTGGTTTACATGGGACATTTTGAAATATTGGTTTGGACTTTAGAAGTTTGATTTGCTTTTGCGGGCCGAATAAACTGATGTGATGGGCCAGATTTGGCCCCCGAGCCTTGACTTTGACACCCGTGACCTATCCAGTTCCATACAGTCAGTACAAACCAGATGTTAGCATCATTCCGATATTGGAAAAAAAATATCACACTTCCGACAATCCAGAACATAATTGGCTGTGACATTAATAACATTATATGCATCCATTGGTGCCCAAAACATCCATGACCACGTTTGACGCATGATGCGCGGTGTTACAATGTGGCGGTTTGCGCCGTTGTGAGCATGAACACAGCCAACCAGCTTTGATTTGGATTCGCCTTCATTAGTCTCGCAGATGAGAAATTAACATATTGCATCAACAAAATTATGAAAGTATGAGAGGAATGGAAGAAGTAGAAAAAACAAAAATAATAATAATAATAATAATAATAATAATAATAATACATTACATTTTAAGCGCCTTTCAAAGCTCTCCAGGACACTTTACTATAATAAATAAAATACTATCACAAATATAATGCAATAAATAAAATACAATTATAAATAGAAAGGAGAGAGAACTACACAGAAAATGCAATATAGGACCTGCTGTTAAGGTAGCCACTCTTGTGGCGCCATCTTGAAGTCAAAACAACAACAAAAAACCTAAATAACCAATAATGTGACACATTTGTGGGGGCTGTTGCGTCTTCTCTCATTAAAGCAGCAACACAAGGAGTCTTTGACATAGAAGAAGAAGAAACTGACTCCTTCTCTCCCTCACACAATAATTCAAAAAGCCCCATTTCACAATCTTATTTGTTTTATCACCAGGAATAAAAACATGTTTTCCCCTGTAATAGCAAGTAGCCACCCATGAAAAAAAAATCCTGAGTGTCTTATAAGGAGACCTCGCTTCACTCTTCTGTGATCCTCATGCTGCAGAGGCGAGATATGGACCAAAAGGATGAGGACCACTAGAGCAAAAGACAGAAAGATGCAAGGCATCTCATGTACTGAAGAGCGGGCCAAATAAGAGCTACTTGACTCTCTTCCTCTCGTATGCTCTCACATAACCTGCTTACCGTTTAAGTGTGACTAAAGATGCTTATGGAGAGACACAGAAGGGACCACACACACACATTTCTCAGCACAAGGGTGTAAACTGTGAACCTTGCAACCCGAACGGAATGATTTGGACTCGCTTTCGAGAAAGAAAAGGGACAAACACACAAAAACAGGGTCAACAAGTTGTTTATTTCCAGTGCTTCCTTCACTACAAGAAGCAGATGAGTTCAACTGTACTTTCAAGATACTATTGACACAACTTTTCATCATCTCTGTAGTCTTTTATGTCAACATCTATTCACCGTGAAAATATGTGGTTACCTACAGTACTTACCTACCTACCGACCAACTACAGTACCTACCCATCTACCTACATTACCTACCTACCTACTGTATCTACCTATAGTACCAACCTACTGTATCTACCTACAGTACCCACCTACCTACCCACTACAGTACCTCCCTACTTACCTACAGTACCTAACTACCTATATACCTACAGTACCGGCCTATCTACCTGCCTATATACCTACATTACCTACCTACCTACTGTATCTACCTACAGTACCCACCTACCCATCTACCTGCAGTACCAACCTACCCACTACAGTACCTCCCAACCTACCTACAGTACCTAAATACATATATACCTACAATACCTACCTATCGACCTACCTACAGTACCTACCTACCTACAGTACATAGCTACAGTACCTTCCTACAGTACCTACCTACCTAAAGTATCTACGTAATAACAGTACCGACCGACCTACAGTACATACCTACAGTACCTTCCGACAGTACCTACCGAACAACAGTACCTACCTACAGTACCTACCTACAGGACATACCTATCTAAGTATCTACCTACCTAAAGTATCTACCTACCTACAGTACCTACCTACACTGTATATACCTCCAGTAACAACCTACTGTATCTACCTAAATTACCCACCTACCTATCTACCTACAGTACCTACCTACCTACCTACCTACCTACCTACCGACCTACCTACCTACCTAACTACCCACTCCAGTACCTACCTACCAATCTACAGTACCTAACTACCCGAACAAGAGCAGCTTTTCAGTTCAACATTATTATTTTTTTTTGGACAATGCCTGATCAAACTTGGCAGAATGTAAGCTACAATAGGCTGCAAGGTAGCATGAAAGTATGTAAAGCAGCACTGCAGGAGAGATGAACGGACTAACTGACAACCCAACTAACAGAGGTTGCGTAACAATGAATTTCTCAGTACAGTCCAGGCCAGCCTGTTGATATGTGGGTGTGGGTGACTGCACGACAACTACTACGCTCGGAGAAAAAAAAAAAATATTGTTGCCATGACAAAAGAGCCCAGCCGAGAGATGAAGAGGCTTGGGTAATGACAGAGAAGCAGTTTTGCAGATGAGGAAAAGAAGAGGGTTTATGCATCTACAGAATGCGGAAAGAGAGGGAATAATAGATGAGTCAGCTCCTTGCAATTTTTTAGTACAGAATAAAAAATCCCCCCCCAAAAAATGAATGGAGAAATTCCACTGTATCACCAGTAGAAATGGAGCCAGGAGCATTCCTACATATACTAGAGTCAAACTATTTAGACAATATATTTCAAACCACTATTCAGACGTCATCTTTAAAGGACAACCGACGCCCTCGGACAAGTTCACTTCAAATGACTTCTATAACTATTTGAATCATATTTATAACTGGATGAGTAACAAGAAAGCATCTTCTCCGAATCTGAAGCCATTGTTTTGTTTCTCGAGCAAGGCAAGACGTCTTGGCGTGACGTCATGAACAAGGTGGCGGGACCTTCTGAAACTGACCATTTCCGGGGTCATTTTAAAGTCGTTTTCGGACACTAAGTAATTTTTATTGGTGTTTTGCATTTGACTAAAAATATCAGTCTCTGTGTTTTGGGTATTTTAGATGCGATAAACCGTTTTTCTGATGTCAGTTAGGAAACAAAAAAAGGTGTTGGTTGTCCTTTAAAGTACCCATCCGTCCGTCGTCCGTCCGTCCAACCGTCCATTCATCCATCCATCCATCCATCCATCCATCCATCCATCCATCCATCCATCCATCCATCCATCCATCCATCCATCCATGAGGGTCTGTACTCTGTGAGGCAAGTGACTATCCTGCCCTATGTACCATGTACTAAACCATTCGCGAGTTTAAATAGAAATTTAATCACCATGACGACCAGATGTGGCGCAAAGGGATTGAATGAGGCAGGCAAACAGCTTCTATTTGCCAAAGCGGAGCCCCGAGTGTTAAAATTAAGTAAGCATTTGTTAAGACAATAGAAACATTTACACTGGTAGAGTCCGTATTTCATCAGCAGTTACAATTATCGGGAAGTGAACATATGTTTGCAATTGGCCTCATTGCCAAACACCACCAACCTTTCATTTTAATTGATTATCAATAATGATAATCCATTCCACTAACAAATTAAACATACTGCTCTTTCTCATGTTTACCTTTGACTTAGTGTTTCAGACAGTGTCATCCACTTGAGAGCAAGAGTAGATTTGAAATGGACTCACTTGACAGATAAATCTTGTGTCTATCTCACTTTTTAACCACATTGTTATTCGAACCTTAACACAGTCCACTCACATTAAATAACTTCTGGTGAATATTCTTATTCTCAGTTTCCTTCAAATTCTTCACATAATAGTGCTGACAGAAATATTTTTGGAGTCAAAACTGAGTCAAAACTGCCATCTCACGAGCTGTCAGGACACCTCCTATCAGCATATATCAAAAGATTATTTCTGCCTTTTTTGGGGATTATTATGCATCAATCGTAGCTACCTATAAAATGTACATATCGACCTACATAATCTACCTATGTACCTACAGATCTACCTACCTACCATAGCTTCCTACCTATCAACCTACAATACCTACCTACCCATCTACCTACAGTATATACCTACCTATCTACCTACCTACCGTACCTACCTACCGATCTACGCACTACAGTACCTACCTACCTACTGTATCTACCCACTACAGTACCTACCTACCTAGTGTATCTACCTACAGTACCCACCTACCTAGTGTATCTTCCTACAGTGCCCACCTATCTACCTACAATACCTACCTACCTACAGTATACACCTATCTACCTACCGTACCTACCTACCCAATACAGTACCTACCTACCGTATCTACCTACAGTACTCACCTATCTCCTGTATCTACCTACAGAACCTACCTAACTCCCTACAGTACCTATCTACCTACTTACCTATAGTACCTAACTACCTATCTACCTGCAGTACCTACCTACCTACCTGCAGTACATACCTCCCTACATTACCTAACTACTTATCTACCTACAGTCCCTAATTACTTATCTAGCTACATTACCTACCGACCTAACTACCTACAGTACCTACATACCTACCTACAGTACATACCTACAGTACCTACCTACTTGCAGTACCTACCTACCTAAAGTAACTACTTAACAACAGTACCTATCTACAGTACCTACCTACCTACAGTACATACCTACAGTACCTACCTACAGTACCTACCTCCCTAAGTACCTACCTACCTAAAGTACCTACCTAACTACAGTACATACCTACATACAGTACCTACCTACCTACAGTACCTACCTACCTATAGTACCTACCTACGCACAGTTGAATATCTACAGGAAGTTAACATGAAAGCCACATACATCTCCCACCCGACAGTAGTTGAAGATGATCACCAATAAATACGTGACTGACTAAGCAGGAATAAAATTGGTGGTCTTTGACTGCTTCTACTTTGACTGGCTTACATGAATTTTGTTTCCATTTAAATTGGATAAAAGTGATGAACTTTTCTGTAGACAAATTTGGAAGTTCTGTGACGTGTCCTAAAATATTTTTATTACGAATGCTGAATACATTGCATACCAGCTACAAGCGAGTTAGATCCTTCCTGACTTAGATCCTACTTGCCGTATAACTGTAGCATTATTTATTCACTTATTTATTTATTTTTAAAAATAAGATACTAGTTCATGGTATCTCCACCTCTCACCTGAAAATCGCCTGCAACCCTAAAAAGCAAATTGGTATTGACATTGGATGGGTAAATGGCTGACACAATACTACTTAACTGATGCTCAAACAAGTTTGTAAACTATTTATGGAAGAATGATACTTCAAGCTTTTATGATGATGTGTGTTTCGGTTTAAATTGAGGAGCCAATGAATAATCATTTGAATTTTAAATCAGTGTGCAGAATTTTATCCATCACTAACAAATTAACCTTCCCTATCATTTAATACGAACCAGTCCTCTACAAGTTATTGCGGAAATAAATTGTGTCTACGCACTGTGTGGTTCAGTTAATAAGTCTTTTCCTCTTCGAACCCCTCAAGCAACACTTTTACAAAGTAAAAGTTATTGTTTTTTGTCACTTGTAAAATGTCACTTTTTAAAACTTTTTGCTGTCAAAAGTTTTGGATGACCGGAATAAGATAATGAGCCATTTCATTGGACTCCGAAGCTATTAACCATGGCTAAATTGCTATCCGTGTGCGACAGGATTTGGGTTTTCTGTGAACCGCCTTTGTTAGCCTGAAAGATAGAGTTTCTGGATCTCACACAATCATAACGTGGAAGCAAACTGCAAAAAAAAAAAAAATCCAAATGATCATTTGGAACACGGGCATTTTTCAAGCAAATTAACCATGTATTCTATTTCATGCTCCGTAGGAGGCTGACTTCGTTATGTTTTTGCTCACCAGATTTGTGTTCCTTACACAATGAACCTCTTTCATTTGCGGTGCTCTGTAATTTCAATTTGTCCGCAACACAATTAAAAGCAAAAGGTCAGAGAACAAAAAAAAAATAGGCACTGTGAGATAACATGGGTCCTAATAAAATAGGATATATTTAGACCGATCACTATGACATGCTGATTATTCAAGAGGTATAAGGCTATCCAGACTACACTGAACTCTGTGACCTAATGTTGGCTTGCTCTGGACTTTATGCAAATGAGTCCACTGCCACAAGGCACGCAGCAACATTTTCGGTTCAAAGCGAGCTTGCGCTATGAGACTGGGAGATGATGATGATGATATCAGCGCTCATGTTTTTTTTTGCTATTTTACTCTTGTTTCAGGGAATTGGTAACATGGAAAAACAGACTTTTATATTAAATGGGCCAAGGTTTTTTGACATTTTTTAGTGTTCCGACAACTATCTGGGATTTATTTAAAGGACAACCAACTCCACCGGACAAGTTGTGTCCAGAATTTGTAAAATCACTTCAAATGACTTCTACTGAGCGTATTTTACAAAGATTCCACGGCATATAGCTATAATTTACGTTTTAAGACTCGCGCTGAATATTCAGGAAGTCTTGTTTTTGAGTTGATGATGATGCCTGATGTGACACCCCTGACCGAGAAAGCGACACACAATGCATTCTGGGTACTTTGTTTGGTCTGAAAACTTTGTGTTGATCCGTGTTGATGGCGAAATTAGAAGAAAAACACACACATAACACGATAGTGACTCGTTGTATGTTGCACCAAGACTATTATTTGATATTCACTGACACAAATTCCCAGCAGACAGCCTATTCCAACGAAGCTTGGGCGCCATCTTGTGCATTTTCTGGGATGCTACATTGGAGTCCAGACGCCTCAAAATGATACGGAAAGACGTCTTTAATTGATTGCAAACATTTATGCTTTCCTCTTCAGAACTATTTGAATCATATTCATAACTGGATGAGTAACAAGAAAGCATCTTCCTCCGAATCTGAAGGCATTGTTTTGATTCTAGAGCAAGGCAAGACGTCCTGGTGTGACATCACGAACAAGGGGGCGTGACCTTCAGAAACTCGGCATCTCCGAGGTTATTTTGAACTAGTTTTGGGACACTTTAACTCATTTTTATTTGTGTTTTGTATTTGACTAAAAATATCAGCCTGCGTGTTTTGGGTATTTTAGATGCTATAAAATATTTTTCTGATGTCAGTTAGGAAACAAAAAAATGGTGTCGGTTGTCCTTTAAATAGAAATGACATTGATTATAAAGGAAAGGGCAGCATTTATTATATAAATATAATACATAGAATAATATATTCATAAACAAAGTAATCTGTCATCATTTACACCTGAATTTGGCTTAAATGAATGGAGAAAAAAACCTTCAATATATTAGTACAGTATTTTCCATATATAAGGCGAACCGGACTATAAGGCACACATTCAATGAATAA
The DNA here is from genome assembly GCF_051943395.1 of Hippocampus bargibanti. Classification (NCBI taxonomy): domain Eukaryota; kingdom Metazoa; phylum Chordata; class Actinopteri; order Syngnathiformes; family Syngnathidae; genus Hippocampus; species Hippocampus bargibanti. The sequence goes on along the minus strand of NC_142748.1, from coordinate 3,408,261 downwards.
AAAATATGTCCAAATATAATATATAGAACTATAAAAAGTTTTCCTTCTATAACCACATTATAAGGTGCTACAGTAGAGGCTGGGGTTACGCACTACTTCTTCGACAGGGGGAAACTAGTTTTGAGACCTATTGAGGTTCAATACTACTTCATATATGAGGCACCCCTGCATATAAGGGGTGGGGTCATGTTTTTAAGACAATCAAGGCTTTTAGATGCGCCGTATACACCGGAAAATACGGTTTATAACGATGCAAACTTACCGGTAATCACCCCATTATCCATTTTCATGCCCGGTTTATATGGAGTTTTGAAATGCTTTGCTGCCATTTAGGTTGCGTTCAAGGATTCAAATCAGCTAATGACGCAGAGCCTGAAATAGATAGATAAGAAATTTTTAGTAAGGTGCACTTTAGCTTGATAAAATCCATCATGTGCTCAGAAAAAAATAATAAACTTGACCCTAACAAGGCTGCAGTCAATGTTAACATATGACAAATTCAATCAAATGCTTCAGAACAGAACAAGGGTGTCCAACGTTCTTCCCCACCTGCCCAAAACACCCCAAACTGGCACAAGATTAGTCTGTGTGTCAATATTTGATCACATCTAAAAAAAAAAAAAAATCCCATGATTTAACAGATGCATTTTCCTACCACACAATTCCTCCATTCTGCACTTACATTTTTTTTTTCTCACTCTTTTTCACTCGCTTCTAAAATTACCAAGCGCCAATGTTAGCATGCTTTTAACATAGTGTACTCATATCAACTCGACATTCGCCATCAGTAACAAGACTCTGCAATTATGTGTCAGGCTGGGACAGCCGAACAAAGACCAAGTGAAAATGTCCCCCCATTACTTGTGACATTTGGTTGTTCCTGACAAGATTTTACAACTCGTGTCTCACTGAAATAATAGCTTGGTACACTTAATATTTGTTCATAATTTCACCGTGGTGGGACTATCAAAGGCTTTTATTGTTATCCTTATAATGTGTTAACACACAATTCTTCTTAGCAACATTGAATATCATGATTTTTTTTTGTTTATCGATGGCGGTGTTGCAAGATTAACCCATTGACTGCCAGACCATGTGCAAAAATGTGTCCACTGCAGTGCCAGGGTTTTTGTCATTTTCACTCAAATTCTTAGAATATTGTGTTTTAGGGTTACATAAACATTCAATTGAGCCTAAGAAATGTTAGACTCTCCTAAATTTCCTAAATTATATGGGTCTGGAGTTATGTGAGGTTGAAGTGGGGGCAGCTGCACAAAAAGGCAAATGCTGCCCCCTTCGTGGGATGGAAAAACATTGCCAGAGTTTTGACCGGAGCTTGATCTGCACCCCCTGGGAAGAAAAACCAAAACCCGAACAAATTCGGGAGTGGCGCTCCATGTCATGATTTTCAATTCCCGAATAAATTCGGGAATGGCAGTCAATGAGTTAAAATCGGACAGATCCCTTAGCCTGGTGTGAGTGTGATAGAGTGCAAAAAAACTGTTTTATGAACTGTCATCATATTTACACTGTCATATTTTTTAGAATTTAACAAATTGATGCATATTATTCTTAAAAACTTAAGGCAACCCAGTATCATGCCTCGCAATTCCAATGATCAGAGTTGCTGCTCTTCCTGCTTAGGTTTTTTCTCATATGACAAAAACATGCTATCTTGGTTGAGATTGTAAATCTACAGTTGCAAGTGTTACAGACCAATTCGAATTTCAGTAATGAGAGGAAATTCAATTTCCACCTTGCTGTTAGCATAGCTGTGGTAAATACCCAATGAAATCACATTTTACATGCACTCAACCTATAATACTGACCTAATGCTAAGCTAATACTTATTATTTTGTCATTGCCCACAGAGGGTGCTCAGATCAACAACGTGGGACCTGCGTCAAACGTGGCCCAACAACACCCGTATCCTGCCCTGGGCCAGCTGGCTCATGTCTATGAACATCAACAACAGCAGCAACAACAACAGCAACAACAACAGCAACAACAGCTACAGCAACTACACATGCAGCAGCAGCAGCAGCAGCAGCAGCAAAACAAGGATTTCAACAAATACGCCTCCCTGAAGGCTGTGGGTGAGTGGCAATCACTAACACCTTTTTTTTAGTTCGTTTGTTTTGATGAGAAGGTTTCTTCAGCCGTCATCTGTACTTCTTTGAAGGCGTCGGATGTTTCGCTTCTTATCCAAGAGGCTTCGTCAGCAAACAAAAATTTGCTGGTAGGCTTGGCCCTATATATATATATATATATATATATCACTACTGTCCAGGCATGGCGGTGCCAGACTCTGCTATGATAGGTCCCTGCTCTCAGGTTGGGGGGAGGAGAGGACGATTCCCTGAAGCTACACTGATTACTCTATTGTCCTGACTGATTACTTATATTGACTGATTTGATTGCCCCATTTGCCCTGGCATCATCTCATCAGCATCACTAAGCCTATGTTGCCTAAGAACTCTATTGTAAAAACGATCCAAATTAAACCTCACCCGACTATGGCGATTTAGTGAAGGGTTTTGCTGTTTTATGAAAATAGCTTCTTTTACTCCCATTTCAAACCATCAATTTTATATATGGCCAAAACTACCAGTAAATGTTAGTTCGCTGACGAATACTCTTGGATAAGAAGCGAAACATCCGACACCTTCAAAGAAATACAGATGACGGCTGAATAAACCTTCTCATCGATGGACCACTCCTGTATGACTGAGAGCTTACACAGACGTTTGTTTGTTTTGTCACAGTTTTATAAGGCAACATCATCACTGTAGTATTACGGTCCTGCAATATGTTACAGTAAAGTCTCGTTATATGGATATTCAAGGGAGTCCGAAAAAATATCGATATAACCGGGACTATCGATATATCCGACCCTGTTTGCATGTAATTTTCTCCGTGCGTGCATAGAAATAGTATCGATATAACCGGGACTATCGATATATCCGATATCGATATAACGAGACTTTACTGTATTTGCTAGGAGATGATCATCTGTCATCCTGAATCCCTTGTTAGCACATTGATAGTACACACAGATGTTTGCTTTGCAATTTAAGAAAAAAATGCCCAAAAAAAACGCCTGTGTTATTATTTCAATCAAGATTCGAATATGTTTCGGGACACTGACCCAATAAAGCAAAAGATCAACAACTAAGCAAATATTCCAACATGTGAGACTGAAGTCCAGAAGATTCATTCAGATAAGTTTGATTGCAAGCTTACAGAAATCATACACAATTTTTTCATATGCCATCAAACAGATCTTTTATCCATTTTGACATTCAGATCATCTCTCCGCCGTTTGCTGACTTTCTCCACCGATTGCCCTCACTCCCGCTCTCATCCGCTCACCTGGTTTGACCGCTTTCCAGCGTGATTCATATTTTAATCGCTCACTTCTCTTGAAAGCGAGGCGATGGCTTTAAGTATAGCGTTAAGAGGCCTTAGCCGTTGTTCCATTAGAAATAATGACATTGGAGCAATGTATTATCCGACTTTGTCAGAATTGGTTGGATTTAGCAAAATTAATCCCGTTTGACTTTGTTCCACAATATGGTTTCAGATTTATCACTAGTGTGATTTGAGTTTCCCTATTTAGCTCACTGCTTTAAAGGACAACCGACGCCTCCGGACAATTTGTGTCCATAATATGTAAAATCACTTCAAATGACTTCTACTGAGCGTATTTTACAAAGATTCCATGACATATAGCTATATTTTACGTTTTAAGACTCGCGCTGAATATTCAGGAAGTCTTGTTTTCGAGTTGATGATGATGCGTGACGTGACGTCACGTCTGGAACGCCCCTGACCGAGAAAGCAACACACAATGTATTTTGGGTACGGAGCTTGGGCACCATCTTGTGCATTTTCTGGGACGCTACATTGATACGGGAGGACTTCTTTAATCGATTGCAAACATTTATGCTTTCCTCTTCAGAACAATTTGAATCATATTCACAACTGGATGATTAACAAAAAAGCAACTGACGTCATGAGGTCATTTTGAAGTAGTTTTGGGACACTTTAACTCATTTTTATCTGTGTTTTGCATTTGACTAAAAATATCAGCCTGCATGTTTTAGGTATTTTAGGTGCTATAAAACGTTTTTCTGATGTCAGTTAGGAAATAAAAAATGGTGTTGGCTGTCCTTTAAACAATGCGTATGCTGAAATAGTAGCATGACCGCCCATGTCTTACGTGCCGTCTTCTGTTATATTATTTTGTTTTAGGTTCACTGCATCTTGTTCCAGCTGTAATAATTGTGAAAGAGATCTCCCACTGGTGTCAAACGAATTTGGGGAAACCATTTGAATATTTAATTTCATCCACACGTTACATCTAGAGCGCACAATGAATTAATGAATAAGTAGTTCTCAAATCTGAAGTCAAGATTAATGACTCTTATTGGTGTTTACATACAGCAATTTGACATTTTGGTTCGGACTTTAGCAAGCATCATGGAATTTGCCAAATTTGATTTGCGTTTGCGGGCCGAATAAAATCATGTGGAGTGCCAGATTTGCCCCTTGAGCCTTGACTTTGACACCTATGCGATATACTGTATAAATAAAACTGGATTTTATTATTCTATGCTTTTAAAATAAAATTAATAAAAAAAAATGATGACAAAACATGTCTCTATAAAGACATGGATGGAGAAATGCGCTAAACATAAAAATTCCGAAAGTACACCTCAGTCTCAGCTACATCCAAAAAAAACACGTCACAATTTGCGAGGTAGTGATGGTGGTGGACCCCGGAAAAGTAGGCAGGAAGGAGGAGCTGGGTGTATTTGACAAATTGCATTTAAATAAAGTCAGCAGGAGTAAAATCTAAAACATCAAAGTCATCAAAACAGAAACGTCCAAAGTAGCAAACAAAACCAAGAGTAAAAATATGACAAGATGACCCGGCACTGAATGCTAGTGCCGAGAGTCCTTTTTAACTGCCACTGATTAAAATGACCAACACCCACACAAATAAGACATGCAACTGGGAATGATTTTCAAATGATTTTCTGCTAGTCTTAGACAGACAGGTTGCTGATACTCAAGTAGCAGGGGACAGTCCTTTGTATGCAGTGATGGTCCTCCCCCTAAGTGCTCTATTGATAAAGTTGTGTATATATGATGATATTGATACCCGCACTTTGCTTTACAACATCACATACAGTCTGCTATTCACATTTGACAAAAAACACCCACTGGGGAACCGCACAGACAAGCAGTCCTGCAAACTCGAGCCCCTTCCGCGGCATTATTACTCTCTTTGTAACTTTCATTTCCTTTCACCTTTCCCAACTGCCCTTTACCACCCACCTTCCCTTGGTCTCCTTTTCAGTATATTGGCTTTATCGTCTGCATCACACCATCTCCCCCCTCGATTCTTCTCTTACCTCTCTCTCTCTCTCTCTTTACCACCACCATATTGAATCCACCACGATCCGTATCACCGCTTGATGAATTATCAGCCAGCTAATCTCCAGCTTTGCTTTCTTATAGTGGTTCATCTCAGTTTCTAAGCATGCAGCGGCAACGTTAAAGCTGTCTACCGTCCACCTGAGTTACAAATGTTTGACAGGTGGAATTCAAAGAGGTTCTTGTCAAGAAAGCTGATTCTATTTGACAAACTGAATCTGTACATACCAGGTGCAACATGGTGGGTGAAAGGGACACACGAAATGACATTAGTAGAGCTAATCTTGAGCAGAATGATGAATTCTTACTTTGTCCATTCTTTCTTAGTCCATATTCATTTTCTCTGAACAAAAAAACCCTCAAAATCAGACTCCCTTTTTTGCCTTTGAATGTGTCTGCTACTTTTCCTGTTGTACACCTGATAAGCAGCACTCTTGTCAATCAATAGTCATCTCATTTCCTCCCCTGTGTATCTATATAAGACTGCAGCATTGAATCCCTCTCAGTGAGGTAAACACACACACACACATACACACACTACTCTTTCAATGGTTTTGTGAGGTCCGGATAACTCCAGATAAGGAGTGAGGACCACCGTTGCTGACAAGTTTAGAAAAGAACGAGTGTTACATTTGAACACTAAATGTCACCCCATTTCCCACTTTAACTTCTTTAAAAACAAATAACTAAAAAGTGGACTTGAAACTGGAACACCAGCAGGAGTGAGGTTTCTGAATGAGTACATTCAAAGTCCTCACCACTGTGGTGAATTTGGTTAAAATATTGTTTTACTTTTTGCGATATGAACCTTTTCCTCTCATTAACCATGCACACACACACACACACACACACACACACACACACACACACACACACACACACACACACACACACACACACACACACACACACACACACACACACACACACACACACACACAGTGAGTAAAAAGTGTGTATATCCAAGTGGAATGGAAATACACACCCCAAAAAATAATTTTGGGTGAATTTGTGAGGACCTCTCTGAAACCTTAACAGATATATCGACCCTCTAGAAGCCTTTAGAATGAATACCTGCACAAAGGTCCTCACTTGTCAAAAATGTCCTCACTACGTATGGTATACAATGTTAGTTGTCCTCACAAGACTAGTCATACAAACACACACACACACACAGAACTACAAAGCATAAACTGAATATTGTGGGCTTGATAGAGTTCAGGTGCCCCCTGCAAGTACCAATCACCAATTATATACTTTCCAATCTTGATGCATCCGTTCCTGCGTCCCCTTTCAAGCCCACCAAGCCTTACACACTGGTAGAGAATAAGAAGTTATCATATTTAGAAGTTTCATGCTGTTATATGCTTAATCAACACGTGTGACTCGAATACACAATTTAAGCACAGACAACCTGGCGTCAATCTGAGGGCAACAGACACATTTTGTTAAACTGTCATCTTCATCTAGGAGATCTGGCCTTGGACAGAATTTAGGACTGGGGAAACTCCTTTATCATAGGAATAATTTACGACTTGAAACTCCTTCACAGGAAGAGCTCCTTAGCCAGGTTACAAATTTATCAGGCCACTATGTTTTACGAAAGTGTCACTTTAATTTGCATATACTCTCAATAAATTGCTTGGCAGAGGGCTGCAGAATTCAGGCGTCTGTCATGAATGGCTACGTCTCCTGCCGGCAGTAAAAAGACAATCTTTCAGGGTTCGAGTCTTTGTCCACAGGTTCCGATCGAACATCTCTGACACACAGAGACATAGTGCAAGATCAGATACCCCCCCCCCCAAAGTGATCCATAGAGCAAAGCGGCTGTAATTAAAAATATGAGCATTTGTTTCATCCAGATGCAGCACAACTCTCCCTGGCGTTGTACTAATGAAAATAGGATTAACATATTGTCACAAAGAGAAGATTTTTGTTCTTCCTCTGCAGATGTAACGTCCATTTATAATGTCCACTTCCTGTGGGGATAATTACTAGCCGACAAGAGAGCCATCGCTGTTCCATGGCTCAAGCCAAATATTCAAAAGGCACAATCTCAGAGGGCTCTTGATAGCATGACAATGAACACACACACACACACACACACACACACACACACACACACACACACACACACACACACACACACACACACACACACACACACACACACACACACGACTTCACAAGGGGAAACAATTCAAATAGACAAGAACCAGACGCAATATTACAGGGTGTCCTCGAGGTTACAAATGGTCCACAGTGAACTACTTTGTGCATAAGCACAAAAATATGTCAGCACTAAAAGGCATGCTCGGTGATTGCCCAATTAGTTTTGCTTCCATTTGTTTTGAACTCATTCACTGCCATTCGCAAATTCGGGAATTGAAAATATGACGCAGAGTGCCATTCCTGAATTAGTTCGGTTTTGTTTTTTCTTGAGAGCCGATACATTTTTTCTTGGGTGCCGATAAAGTGCTGGCCAGACCTCGGTAATGTTTTTTTCCCTTCCACAAGAGGGTAGCATTTCTATTTTTTCCATCTTAGTTCTAGTTTCAGCTGTTGTTAAAGTGCTATATAAACCAATATGTATGTATTGCATAGTATTATGGACAGACACCCTTATTTCAAGCTCCTGACCCATATAATTTAGGAAATACTTTTTTTTCTGACGAAAGAAGAGTGTCTAAGCTTTCTTGCGCTGTATTGAATGTTTATGTACGCTGGAAAGCGTTAATTCTTAAATTATATGGGTCTGGAGTTATATGAGCATGAAATGAGGGCAGCTGTACAAAATACCATACAATACATACATATTGATTTATATAGCGGTTTAACAGCAGCTGAAGCTGGTACAAAGCGTTAATATGGACAAAAGGGAAATGCATCCCCCTTGTGGAAAGGAAAAAAAAACATTAACATATGCCATGGTCAGCGCTTTATCGGCACCCAAGCCTGAAAAAAACAAAACCCGAACAAATTCGGGAATGGCGCTCAACGTCATATGTTTAATTCCCGAATACAGTTGTGAATGGCAGTAAATGAGTTAATAAAGCAGTGCACTAATACCATTTGGAAAGTCAGTTCAGAAATAGTATGACTGATAGACATAAAAAAATAGATGTGTAATTCTATTGAAACTAGATGAATAAAAAAAATCCATGCTGAGAACTGAAGAGGAAATCGGCCATTCGGGGGTCATTCCGCAGCTCATCCAAAACGAGTCTCAATCAGAAGCAGGTATCCTTTGCAAATGGATGCCATAACATTGCCAATTGTTTCCTCCATTTGGCCTAGCATGGCGTCCCAGTTGGATGATTATTTTGGGGGGATGAAAGAGACAGTGCGAATAACCATTTATCACAGCTGTCATTTTTCAAATTATTAACGCTGACGTCTACGGTGGGGTTCTTTTATTTTTCTATTTTCCATCCCCACCCGTCACGCATATTTTTTTGGAGTCTCAACACGACACCAACCTTTTGTGGACAGAGGTATGTCGAACCCACTGTGCGTAACGGCGACATATTCCGTTTCCTGTCATGTACACCCCTGGATATGTGCACCGTTGCGCTGACTGCCGGCCAATTGATTCACCTGTCGCCTGAGCAAGTTTGATTCCCCCTGCGGGCAGCCATTCGTGCAGTGTCTCAGAGCGAGACACCGCCTCGCCCCCACCCAGTCTTCCCCACCTCACCCCCATTTCCGGATTTTCGCTCCCTCACCTCTCGTATCGCTTCACAGGGCTTGCTCACTTGTCTCTACTCTAGTTGACTCTCACAGTGATAAAGTCGATTTATAGTAGTGAAAACTCGGCGAGTGGCTTAACTTTATCTGCAAGGGTACAGAGGAGTAATGAATGCACTGTGAACATGGATACGATGGAAAACATTTCAAACTGATAAGACGCACTAGCTCAGCAACTATGAGCAACACAGATGAGTAAACGTGGGCCATTAAAGCAAGAACTGTCAATGGAACTTCATACCATGGCAGACGTAATCCTCATTTAACTTTGTATACTTTTTACCCACCCTGCAATCACACGATTGTTCTCAGTAAAACTTGTGCAATATTTACCAGTAAAAAAATAACAGCAAAATTTCCCTCTCTTGCATTGTTATTAAAAGTGAGCTTCTTACGTGGAAATAGATGAAAAATAAAATAGCCACTTGGTTGCGACAACGATTCCTAGAGTAACAATTGCACCCAAAGTCAGACTGCACAGATTATGAATCAGAATACAGTTAGAATTATAGTTAAAATGTTCATATTGGACAGACATAAAACAATCAAATTAACTCTTTAACTGTCAGAAAATGTGCAAAAATGTGTCCACTGCAGAGCCAGGATTTTTGGAATTTTCACTCAAATTGCAGGACCCAGAAAATATTGAGTTTTAGGACTAGATAAACATTCAATTCATCGCGAAGAAACCTAACTCTTTCTTTGATAAAAAAAAAGTTCATTTCTAAGTTATGTGGGTCTGGAGTTATCTGAGCTTGAAATGGGGGCGGCTGTACACAATACAATACATACATATTGATTTATATAGCTGAAGCTATAACAAAGGACTAACATGGGAAAAGGGCAAATGCTGCCCCCTTGTGGAAGGGAAAGACATTGGCAGAGGTCTGACCAGCACTTTATCGGCACCCCCTGCAAGAAAAAACAAAACCCGAACAAATTCGGGAATGGCGCTCCATGTCATGCTTTTCAATTCCCAAATAAATTTGTTCATGGCAGTGAATGAGACAACCTCGGTTTTTGAACATCTCATCAAATTCGGTTTTCAATCAAAAAAAATGTCATTTTTTTAATGATGTGAAAAAGTTAAAAAGTGCTTTAAAATCTTCATTTTCTAGACATGGAACAGATATTTTTTTTACATTGATTATAATGAAAGTACTGCTTTGGTTTTTGAACAAATCGGTTTTTGAACAGGTTTCTGGAACGGATTGTGGTAGAAAAGCAAATTATCACTGTAATTACATCATGTTAAGTAGAATATATTGAGGTAAATTATATTTGGTATATTTAATTCAGATACAGTCCATGACAGAAGGCATTGTGCAAATGGCAGTGAATGTGTTAAAAAACAATAACTAAGGTGGTAAATGACAGCAAATGAATGATGATTTTACAATTAACTGAATAAAAATTCATGCAAAACAGAGAGTCTCCCTAATCTGTCCCATTATTTTGTCTCCATCTCCTGACAGCCTCCAAGTACAACAGTGATATGTACAACAAGCGCAGGCTGATGGCGGAGCTACCGACAAAAGGCGGTCTTCCGCTCCAACCCATGGGCAATTCCCGACCCACCATGGCCAGCATGTCATCGATGAACACCAACCAGATTGCTTCGAACCCCATGGCTTCCCACTCCATGAACCACATGACCTCCATGACTGCGATGACATCGATGACACCCATGACTGCAATGACGCCTATGACCTCCCTCGCCCCAATGACTTCTATGACTCCAATGACCTCATTGGGGCCATTGACCCCAGAGCCAGTGGCAACCTATGTTACCGAAATGCCCAGAATCACCTCCGTGTCAACCCTCCCAACAGACCGACGCAGCGTTGGAGTCACATCGTTGAAGCCAAATGGCCCGAAACCTAAGAGCAACCACGGGCACGTCACCCACGGCTCCCACAGTGCCCTCACTCACCTCCACAGCCACAGTAGCAAGCCACTAGGACTGGGGACTACCTCCTTGGCACACATGGGAGGTACTATGCCAGGGGGCACATCCCTCGGAATATCCAGGGTCGCAGAGACCCCTATGGGATCCAGCTTTGCCACAATGGGTCGACCATTGGCGTACAGTTCTAATACCATCTCGTCTGGGCATGTGGGGTTAAGGGGCTGGGATGGGACAGAGACAGTGGGCCGAAGGAAGACCTACGGCCACAAGAGGCCTCAGTGTACGGTGCTGGAGCCCAACCAGCTCCATGGTACTCGAGGTCACAGCCACAGCCAACATTTCCTCCCTACGCAGCCCTACTTTGTCACCAACAGCAAGACAGAAGTGACTGTGTGAGACGCGATATGAGGACCATGTGTAAAGAATGCATGTGAAATGGTGACAAGTAATACCGACACTGGAGTTGGCCAAAAACTGCGGGTCTGTTCGTTTGTGTAATGAAGCTAAAGGTTATGATACTGGTTAAAGTTTCTACACAGTTTGTGATGCGATAGTGACATCAAGTCCGATCGATCACTTTTGACATATAAAGAGTCCATTACTGAGATCACTGATGGGGGGGTTGTAGTCTGTCAAACGTTCGTGGTGAAGTTGGCGACATCACCAACCAAAACGGTAACAATGAAGCGGATCTATCAAGTTGTATCTTACAGCTCGCACAGTAAACGGAGTCCTGTCAAGGAAGCAATACAGGGTATCCGATGACAGCACACGGCGCGTTGCCAAGTTACTAGTGTCACAAACACGATTAAAATTTAACATTCCAGTGTCTCACGATGAGAATCTCTCGATGGGTTCAGAACTGACATGACAAAGGGCTCTGGGTTGTATTCAGAGCAGGTTTTGTATTGATGGTGTTCAGAAGCCTTGTCATAAGTTTCACAGCTGAAAGGTCACCCTTCTCAAACAAATCCAGCTCGGATCATGTTGGGATCAGAAGTAGGTTGCATGAAGACGGCTGGCCCAGAGATGGGACGGTCAAAGCAGTAATCTGGATGCTGCTGCAGCATCTTTCTTTCATAATCATATTCAAGTGCACATACAAGTCTTCACAAACACATGAAGGTATAAGACCGGGGCCAACATTGTAGAAATGTCCGTCACTTGGCTTCGTGAACTCCTTTACTGCTTTGTTTTGCTGATGTGATCTGTGCATCTTTGTTACATATTGAATTAAAGGACAACAGACACCTCCGGACAAGTTGTGTCCATGATTTGTAAAATCACTTCAAATGACTTCTACTGAGCGTATTTTACAAAGATTCCACAGCATGTGGCTATATTTTACGCTGTAAGACTCGCGCTGAATATTCAGGAAGTCTTGTTCTCGAGTTGATGACGATGCCTGACGTGACGTCACGTGTGGAACGCCCCTGACCGTGAAAGTGACACACAATGCATTTTGGGTACTTTGTTTGGTCTTAAAACTTCGTGTTGATCCATGTTGATGGCGAAATTAGAAGGAAAACACATAAATAACGCGATGGTGAATCGTTGTGTGTTGAACCAAGACTACTATTTCATACTAGTTGACACAAATTCCCAGCAGACAAATCAGGGCGCCATCTTGTGCATTTTCTGGGACGCTACATTGGAGTCTTGACGGCTTGAATTGAGACGGAAGGACTTTTTTAATTGATCGCAAACATTTATGCTTTCCACTTCAGAACTGTTTGAATCATATTCATAACTGGATGAATAACAAGAAAGCATATTCTCAGAATCTGAAGCCATTGTTTCGATTCTAGAGCAAGGCAAGACGTCTTAGCGTGACGTCACAAACTAGGGGGCGGGACCTTCTGAAACTGCATCTCTGAGGTCATTTTGAAGTAGTTTTGGGACACTAACTCATTTTTATTGGTGTTTGGCATTTGACTAAAAATATCAGCCTGCGTGTTTTGGGTATTTTTGATGCTACAAAATGTTTTTCTGATGTTAGTTAAGAAACAAAAAAGGTGTCGGTTGTCCTTTAAATCTCAAGTGGAATCCAAGTTTATTCAAAATGGTCAGAATGGGGCTATAACTAAACTCAGACTGGACATACCGTACTTCAGAGATGTTAAGAAAAATGCAGTATCTGTTTTTTTGAATAATTTCAACAGCTCCCTTTCAGAATAAAACAAACTGGACAATGAGTCAAGATAATTTATAAGGAAATAGTAATTTCCTTGTTTCCTTTTGTGGAACGATTGAGGAATCTGAGTTTGATTTCACCCCACAATCTACTTGAATATATTTAGGGAATCCAATCTGGATTATTTGACCTAAACACAAAAATAAAATCCATGCCTGAATTAAAAAAAAAAAAAAATAGGTCAGGTCGTTTGAGTGCCTCTCACATACATTTGACATTCACTAATATCTTCACCTCATAATTAAAACACTTCAACTATAAGACTCCATTTTTTTTGTGGGCATTCCAAGGGATGACGGTTAAACAACAGTATATTTAAAATGATGAATGTGCTGGTCGTGCATGGTTTACTATGATGCATGACACGTTTATTTAACACACATGTACACAAAAGCAGAATATTAAAATGCCAAAATTAGCACGAGCCTCGCCTTTGTGTGAGAGTTTCGAAAATCCTCATGAGACTCACCATTTAAGCATATTTGGATCTCGCTGAAGATTACAGCTGGAAATTTCCTAATTTTCACTAACAAGAGTCATTTTAATCTCATTCTCCTTAACCGCCTCAAATCTTCGATTCAGGATATTGTGAGAAATAACGTAACAGAAGGCCAATGTTTGTATTTGATATAATCTCAACCAAACCTCATCCACCGCGCCAGAAATGTAGAAAAATGAATCCGCTTGCCAACTTCCTTTGCGTTACCATGAAAGCTCATCCGGTTTTGGCAGACGCGGCCACTTGAATATGAGTGAAGCGGGTAGAGTGCTGCAAGCAAGTGATTAAAAAAAAAAAAATATATATATATATATATATATATATATATATATATATATATTTTTTTTATATATATATATATATATATATATATATATATATATATATATACATAAAATAATGCATCTTTTACTATAATAAAAAAACACCAAAAACCGTAGTTGGGAATCTAACATAACTGTTGACAAATGTGAAGTGCATCAATGAAGCAACTTCAATTATAGATGAAATTTGAAAAAAAAGGGGCGGGGCAAGTATAAGGAGCACGCTGAACACAAAAACGTAGCAAAAATGATCCAAGTGAAAAGAATTTTTTTCAAATAATAATTATGCGACATTGTTCTAACATTATGACTTGAGTGTTGACTGTGATTATTTCCTCTCATAGAATGTTATCATTTTTAATGTTTTTTTTTCCCTTATTTTATAATTTATCGCTATTTTTGATCATTGGATTTGCTCTCTTGTCAATCTTTTTCTCGTAAAAAAAAATGACAATTTTCATTTTTATTTTAGGTTTTGCTTTATTCATAAAATAGCTTTTCTATTCTCATAGTGAAGTGTTTTCTTATTTGTTTGTAGTTTAACTTGTTTGTAGTGTGTATATATTAATTTCCAAATACAGTAACATCCAACTTACGACCGGCTCGACTTATGACCACCCGTACTTACGACCACCAGAGCCTATTTTTAACATTTTAAGAGGGGGAGTTTGCGAGTCATTTAGCCTCCGAGTCTCTATTCAACATTTTGAATGGATTTCGACTTAAGACCATTTTGACTTATGACATTTTGGTCGGAACGGAACTCGGTCATAAATCGGATGTTACCTGTAAAGCGAATCCCCCCCGACTCCCCCACCCAAAGGGGCTCACATAATAACGTGTGAGAAAAAAATAAATAAATAACAAATGGCAGCAGTTTTATGACAGAAAGTGAACTATAAAGTCTCTGTACAGTAGTGACTCTTAAGGGCTCAAACAACGTTAAGTCAGCAGATTTTTTTTAACGACATCTTATTTTATTTTATGATGAAAAAATTAAATTCTCCCCCAGCCCCATAACATTATATGGAGGGGGGTTGTCAACAATGTTTACAGGTTTGTATAGCATCCATCTGTACAGTATGTGAATTGTTTTCACTTTAGCACATGACAAAAAAGGTTTTTTGGGGGGTGTGGGGGGTGCTCCTGCAATGTTCTTCATATGGATTGTTGGCAAAGAGCTGGCTAAAAAAAAGGATCAGTTATTGACCCCCTGCCATGTCCACAATCGGGGGATTTCCCCTCACTGCAGCAGAATCAATAAGCTATTTGTGGGATGATTTCTATTCACTAGCAAGCTAATGTTTTTATTTTTTTTCAAAGAACAAACTAATTGGCTCATTTTGCATGCTCGCCGTGGACACAAAACCAAAATATAGTGATACCTTGGCTTACGAACTTAATTGGTTCCCAGACAGAGTGTGCAAGGTGAAAAGTGTGTATCCCAAAAAATAATTTCCCAAAGGAAACCATTAAAATGAGAATAATCCGTTCCCAGGTCCCCATTAAACATACTTTTCTACTTTCTAATTTTCAAGGCCTGAAAACTACTCCACAAAATATACCTTATTTTATGTATAATAAATGTGCTATGGTATTATAATTTAAGATATACATCGCACTGTGTGATAAAGTCGTTTTATTCACCTTTGTGATGGTCGATGGCTTGATGGAATGGAGTGGCCGGTTTCATCAGCATTAAAGACTTGATGAGGAACATAGCCTTCTTCTTTCACCATCTTGAGGAATAATCCTTGGATGTGCTTTCTCTGCGGTAATTTTACCTTGTTCCTCATCAAGTGCGTTCTGTTTCGTTGGGTTGATAGCTTTTTGCATCAAGTGTACAGATGGCTCGTGCGGGTTATTTGTGGAGCCTGATTGATGGGATATTTTAACCTTCCAGTCTACACTCTGATTTTGACAAAAAACAAAGTTGAAACGAGTCCAAATTTCAGTTTTCTCACCATTTCACTTTTTGTTTCAAGCTCTGTCTTCTCACTTGATTGTGTGTGTGTGTGTGTGTGTGTATATGTTCTCACTCTCTGTAGTCTGCCTGTCTCTTTAATGTTTAACACCCCCCCCCACACTACTGCGTTCTTGACCAATCACGTGGCTTTAAACGAAGACTGGGGGCGGGGAATAGAGGACTGTTGGGGTAAAACAGTCGGACACCATTTTCTTGTTAGGAGAACGGGCCCGTTCACGAACGACACATCACTCATTGTGGCAGCTCTGTGTGTATCCCGAAAAATAGTTCGTATGCCAAGGTAAAATTTTCATAAATGTAACGTTTGTAAACCAAAAAGTTGGTAAGCCAAGGGCTTCGTAAACCGAGGTATCACTGTATACACAATTCAATTTGATATTTATGATCTCCAGAGAAGTTCGTGGTATTTATGCATATGTGTATATGAATCCAAAAATGGCCCCGACACTGCATTTCCACGTTGCTAGTCGAGCATATTTTCTACGGTAAAAGTCCATCTCCCACTGGATATGCACCGTGATGCCCTGTTGTCCTCTTACCATTAACTGAATTCTGTGAAATAAAGTTATGAGAAAGATGTATTTTGGTACAACACGATTATTGTTAGAAAAAAAAAACATAGCAGATGTTTAGTCACAAAATATATTACCATTGTGTTGCTAAGAATGAACTTTTTTGTTTGTTTTGTGTTACTTTTTACAAGGGGGTGGGTTCAAGGGGATATTTTGGGTTATTTTTGTTGTTGATTTGTCATCCAACATTATTATTGTTCTATATATGACTTTCTTACGTGGCAATAAAAAAATGACTTCTGCAAAAATCATTTCTCATGAACTCCTTTTTTTTTTGATTGGCCATGATTGAAGTGTGCTATGACCACTCACACAGCAGCGCAGCCCTCCCTCTCTCTAAAAACAACCAGTTACGGCTCCGTCTGCGCGTGTGCAATTCCTAATTGGTTCTCATTCCGTTTCATGTCACAATCCCCGAGTTCGTGTCTCTGCCAACCTTGGCGTTGATTACACAAGAATTCGCTTTGATCAGAAGTATTGAACTTGTTTTGAAGGAGTTCCGACTCGCGGTGGAAAAGGGCAGGGAGGAGTGGATTAGTTCTGATTATTGTTTTTATGTCTTCGTACTTTAGATCCTTCTAATTTTCTGCATTGTCACCATACTCTTCCCTAACAGTCACAATTATAGCTAAAATTTTCATATGGACGGACATAAATACTATCAAATTAACTCATTCACTGCCAGACGCTGTGCAAAAATGTCTTGACTTTTGTCATTGTCACTCGAATTCCAGGATCCACACAACATTGGGTTTTAGGACTACATAAACATTTAATGCAGCGTCAGAATCATTAGACTCTCTTATTTCAACAGGAAAAAAAGATATTTCCTAAATGATATAGGTCTGGAGTTATATGAGCTTGAAATGAGGGCGGCTGTCCAAAATACAATGCAATACATTAAAGTGCTATATAAACCAATACATGCGCTCTGTCATATTCTCAATTTCCAAATACATTTGTTAATGGCAGTGAATGAGTTAAGTTCTTAACCTCAGTTTTCAAATGTCTCGGTTGTCATCTACTTCAGTTTTCACTCAAAAAAATGCTTTTTTTATGATTTAAACTAGTTAAAATGTGCTTTAAAAAGTTGTTTTCTAGACTTCGAACACATTAAAAAATATGACATTGATTATAATGGAAAATGCTGTTTTGGTTTTCGAACTGAGTTCTGGAACGGATTATGGTCGAAAACCGAGGTATCACTGTAATTACATCATGTTAAGTCGAGTATCTTGAAGTAAATTATATTTAGTATATTTAATTCCGATACAGTCTTTGACGGAAGGCATTGTGCAAATTACTGGTAAAATGGCCACGATCAAACAAGAAGTTGAATACTACATTGGAAGTGTTCCAATATTTGAAGTGCAGGTCATCTCATGTTTCCCATGTTGCTATGCGCCATGCCAGCAAATTCAAAGTCGGCGAGGCTTGAACTATCTTTGAACCTAACTCAGAACATCCCCGCCATGCTCAATTGCAGTAACAGTTTTGGTTGTATTTTTTTTTACTCTTACCTTGAAGTGAACCATGTAGGGCATTAAAAAAAGACAGGGAGAGGAAGATATAATAAAATGTGTCTTTTAACTATACTCCAATTGTACCTTCAGGGCCAAGAAAAGCTTCACATGCATTTGGTATCGTAGAAGTTCCTTTTATGATGACGACCAATATAAGTGAACAGATGCCAATGCTAATTTAATGATATAATGCTATTACTAATGTTGCTAAATGTCGGCAAACAAATTCTAAACAGTTTGCATTGTTAAAACATATTTTAAAGACAATAGGGATATATAAATATATAGGGCCTAAACTACTAGTAAGACTTTAGTTTGCTGACGAAGTTTATTGGATAAGAAGCGAAACGTCCGACACCTTCAAAGAAGTACAGATGACGGCTCAAGAAACCTTTTCATCGATGGACCACTCCTGTACGAGTGAGAGCTTACACAGACATATTTTAAAGAACACGCTAGTGTCGTTGGTGATAATGTCCAGGAAAATGTGTCACCCATAAGTCATTGTTAAGCAATTTCAAGACTGTACAAAAAGTAAAAATCCACCTAATAAACTCCAAAGCTAAAAATGCTAATGATTGGGTTCTAAAGCTATTGGTGAGATGATCAAATTCAGTAATATGTGCCCACACAGATGCTCCCCTACTTACAAACATTCAAGTTACGAACAATTGTACATATGAACGTTTTTGTAGTAACATACAGTAAAGTCTCGTTATATCGATATCGGATATATCGATAGTCCCGGTTAAATCGATACTATTTTTATGCACGCACGGAGAAAATTACATGCAAAGAGGGTCGGATATATCGATAGTCCCGGTTATATCGATATTTTTTCGGACTCCCTTGAATATCGATATAACGAGACTTTACTGTATGTAGTATTCTCTCCAGTTGTACATGTACATATCTTTACAGAGCATGTATTTTATGAAATGTTTATTTTTCAGGTAACTTAACACCCCTTAAACATACTTATATAAACCTTAAACATGCTTATATAAACCTTTAACATACATTCCATACAGAATATAGTATTGAAGCAACTTACGACCGAATTCACCTTACGAACGACCGTCCGCAACGTATCTTGTTCATAAATTGGGGAGCGCCTGTTATCGAAAAGTGTTAACATACAATATAATTTAAAGTGATAACAAATTATTACTCATATTGATAATGATAATAATTAAAATTTAATTTCTGAGTGTTTAAATATGACGATAGTTGATCACATTCTAATGCTAATATTGCGAATTACAGTAAAGTCTCGTTATATCGATATTCAAGGGAGTCCGGAAAAATATCGATATAACCGGGACTATCGATATATCCGACCCTGTTTGCATGTAATTTTCTCCGTGCGTGCATAGAAATAGTATCGATATAACCGGGACTATCGATATATCCGATATCGATATAACGAGACTTTACTGTATATTAATCCTTGCTGTCATTGCCTTTTATCGAGCATTTTCATCTTTATTAAGTTCATAGAGTTGCTTGTTCTGTTGCCATAAACCTGTGTCTTATTGTGCCGGTCCCAAGCCCGGATAAATACAGAGGGTTGTGTCAGGAAGGGATTCCGACGTAAAAGATTGGCCAAAACAAACATGCGCGTCAAAGCTCTGTAGATGGAGGACCTGATTCGCTGAAGGGAAAAGCTGAAAGGAAAAGAAGAATGTAAAGATTCGAGAAAAAAATAACTACAAACAAAGCTCCAAAAATTCAATATCGGCAGCTAATCTAATTTGGCTTCAACATTTTCATAGCCGACTTCTTTGCAGACGATGGGAGTTGCAACACCATGCCAACATCACTTGTGGTATGTGTGTTATGCCCCCCTCCTCAACCCCCTTCCCATCTGAGTTAATCATTTCATTCTGTAATTATAAAATAGAAGAAAAATATTGCCATGACTGCAGAGGAATTACATTTTACAACACCACACATGAATTTTAAAGTCAAATAGCCACCGACTTCTCACTTACACATACACACCACGTGATATTTTCATTGCCCAGAGCCCCCATATCACGATTTACAAAAATGAACCATTTCCATAGTAGCTCCAGACGAGGAGGAGTCAGACACTTCTTATCCGCGAAAGAAATGTGATGTACAGCCAAGAGGGAAACCTTCACAGTGACGCGGGGACACACTTTGTCGTTCTCCTACCACAGTTTCTTTGAAGCGCACATCCAAAGGATTTTCTAACAGTCGGGAATATACGATATCATTCTTCATTCTGCTTGGAAAACATGATTATTTATTCCACAGAGCTATTTTGTTTTATTTGCAAGTTTGTGTTTCAGCCCACATTGTTGTTTTGGAGCCCAAATCATGGGCAAATAAACTTTTTAATCATAATATGAGACTTGCATACAAATGGATAAAAGATGAGAATAGCAATTCCATTGTATTAGTCTACTGAATCACGTTTTGGTCCTCGACCAATGGGTGGCAGTTTATGGCCCCGCCTGCAGCTGCATAGGTGTTGGTCATTTTAATCAGTGGCAGTTTAAATGACCCCCGGCACGACTATTCAGTGTCATGTAATTGTTTATTTTATCCTGTCAGGTTTGTTTCATCCTGTCATGTTACACTCACAGTTTCGTTTGCTACTTTGGACCTTTTTTGTTCTAATGACTTTTTGGTTTGAGATTTTTTTTTTCCTCCTGACTTTATTTAACACAATTTGTTCAAATGCACCTTGTTCAACCCTCCTGCCTGCTTTTGGGGGTCCACTACAATCTTGCAAATATCGACAGAGTAAGGGTAAGTTAACTGTGCAATAACAAATGATATAAAATGAAACATTTTTTTTAAAAAAGAGTCAGTGAAAATCAGGCCATCAATGAAAGTGGAATTGGCTGATTTAAAATTAGGCAAGGACAAAAAAAGGCACGGACAAAGAAGGCTCTATGAATTAAAAGGGAAAAAAAGATCAAACATTGAAGGTACTGTTTACGCGGAGTGGGAAAAGGTCATGTGCAAAATCTAATACAGTGTTTAAAGGACAACCGACGTCTCCGGACAAGTTGTGTCCATAATTTGTAAAATGGCTTCAAATGACTTCTACTGAGCGTATTTTACAAAGATTCCACCGCATATAGCTATATTTTATGTTTTAAGACTTGCGCTGAATATTCCGGAAGTCTTGTTTTTGAGTTGGTGACGAGTCCGTACATGACATCCCTGAAGGAACGCCCCTGACCGAAAAAAAAGGACACATTGTAGCAGTCCTTCCATCACGTCAATGCATTTTGCTGTGCTTGTTTGGTCTGAAAATGCTGTGTTGCACCAAAAAGGCCGACCAAGCTCCGTATAAGGAATTTATCAGCCTGTGGAAACGGGCTGATTAATTCCTCACAGGAGGTTGGTCGCCATTTTCTGCCTCTTTTTTGGTGATACATTTTACCTTAAACTTGCCTCAAAATGGCACGGAATGAATTATTTAATCGATTGCAAACATGTATGCTTTCCTCTTCAGAACTATTTGAATCATATTCATAACTGGATGAGTAACAAGAAAGCATATTCTCCGAATCGGAAGCCATTGTTTTGATTCTCCAGCAAGGCAAGACGTCTTGGCGCGGACTTTCTGAAAATGCCCAATTCGCAGCTCAATTTTTTATAGATTTTGGACACATTAAGTAATTTTTATTGGTGTTTTGCATTTGAATAAAAATATACTGCGTGTTTTGGGTATTTTAGATGTTATAAAACGTTTTTCTGATGTCAGTTAGGAAACAAACTTGTGATGTCGGTTGTCCTTTAAGCAAAAAAAATATCAATTTTCTTACATTGCATTGACATTTTAATTCGAAAACTACGATTCGTTGACAGCCAGTCCATAGTGTTAGTCACACACCTCAGCCACTGTCAACTATAACACTATTGATCCATCCATCCATTTTGTTTTTCTACTTCTTTCTTTCCTTTCATAAATTTGCTGCTGTGAAATGTAAATTTCTACACTTCAAGATTAATAAAAGTAAATCCAATCCAATCCATCCATCCAGCCATCAATCCCTTCTCAGAAACGAGTGATGGCCAATGACAAAAGAGAGATTTGTTACTTCCTGCCAAACAGGGTCATCTGCAATGAGGGGAGACAAGTGTTTAGCCTTCAGGCGTTGGGAAACTGCCTCAGGGGCTGAAGCAAAGATGAACATAATGAGAGTGGATAAACACACACATGCAAACGAAGAAATTAAAAGGCTGAGATCCACCTGGATGGCAGATGGTTCATCAGCAGGACTCCCTTCGCTCTCTCGAACAGGAAAAGCATCACTAATGGGCCAAAAATCATTTTAAAAGGACTGCGCACATGTGCACACACGATGCTAAACGTTAACACGCATATACTAGCTGCCAAAAGAACCCAGAATGCATTGATTAAAATAAGTCTAAAGTTTGGTTGGGTTCACTGCGTCCGTATCGAGAAGATATGGACGCAGTCGAGCAGACATGCGAAACACTAAGTTCAACTTATTGAAGCGACAAACAAAAAAAGGA
This sequence comes from Hippocampus bargibanti, assembly GCF_051943395.1. Taxonomy (NCBI): domain Eukaryota; kingdom Metazoa; phylum Chordata; class Actinopteri; order Syngnathiformes; family Syngnathidae; genus Hippocampus; species Hippocampus bargibanti. Next base: position 3,385,541 of record NC_142748.1, on the reverse strand, counting down.
ACAATGTGACATTGACAAATATTAGTCAACACTGCTTCCTGATCCATATAGCATGGCCTTCATCATCTGTGGTCGGTCAACAGTTGACCACCTGCTGCTGAGTAACAAGACAAATCAGTGGAAAAAGGTCACTTGGTGAAGTAAGAAGTGAAAACATTCCTCGGGAAGAGGAAGTATTTCACAGTAAAAAAAAAAAAAAGTCAGGGTGAGTCTTGCATTGTCAAAAACAAATGAAAAATGACACAAATAGTACTAAAACAATATATTGGTGAGATTATGCATTCTCACTTTAACAGATTGTGCAGTATTACACAGAAGCTAATGAATTAAACTGTATTTCACAGCAGCAAAGTGATGAAAGAACAAAGGAAAGAAAAAAGTAGAAAAACAAAACACCGGAGCTGCTGTAAAGGCAGCCACTCTTGAAGTCAAAACAATGACAAAAAAACAAAAAGATACGACAACACAAAGACAAAGTAATTCAATTTTAAGCAGTTTTTGCACTCTTTGTTGTATGAAGCACTTCTATATGAAAGAAGAGAGGATCAAAGCGTCCATTTCACCAGTGGACCAGGGCCGTTTTAGGTTAAGATACTCTGTCAAAACTATGTCAAAATCACGGCAGAGTATTTGCATCTTTTCTGAAGCAGTTGTACTTAAAAAGTGACATTCCGAATCAGAATCAGAATCAGAATCATCTTTATTGCCAAGTATGTAGGACACACAAGGAATTTGTTTCCGGTAGAACACGCTGCACTAGTATCGTTGTCAAAAAAACTGCTAAGTGGCACTATACAGTTCCATTTTGGCTACTGTTGAAAGAGTTCAAAGAGTTAATGGCTTGGGGGAAGAAGCTGTTTAAATGTCTGCTGGATTTGGTGCGCATGGATCGGTAGCGCCTGCCTGAGGGGAGTAGCTGGAAAAGGTGGTGGGCAGGGTGCGGAGGGTCCCTTGCCTTGATCGCGCAGTGGCCACCACCAGCAGGGTGGAGTGGACCGAAGGGCGGCGCACTTCCCCCAAAAAAAAAAAAAAAAAAAAAATGCCTGTAGGAAAGCCAGCCGTTACCACGGTGACAGCGCTGTGGAGAAAATCTCTTTGTATTGTTACCAAGGCAACTACTGTAGATAAAAGAGCGAGGGTAGGATGGATGGATAGATGAGGGAGAGGTGACTTGGTGAGGAGTGAAAAGGAACGTGAGAAAAGGAAGGAAGTATGGGACGAAGGAAAAGCATAACTCGCATATGAAAAAAAAATAGTTCAACTTGCCTTGAACAACTAAACCTGTAAATTTAAGAGTCGAAATCTAGCCTATCAAAACTTGGTCCATAGTGGGATTAACGATGGTATTTCCCTGCATCTCATATTTACTGTACGAAAGCAACAGCGAGAGCAGAAGTGCGAGAGAAGAAGGGGGAAGAGGGGACCTTGAGAGTCTGAAACAGACAAAAAGAGAGAGAGAGAAATAATTTTCTTGCAATGGGGGCATACTATGCAGCATGGATGTGAATAACATGCTGTTTTGTATCAGGGATTAGATTAGATTTGCCTTTATTCATCTCACACTGGAGTAATGTACATTTTACAGCAGCAAAAACAAAATACAGGAGCTACTGTTAAGGCCACTCTCACAGCGCCATCTTGAAGTTAAAAAAAATATAATAAATAAATAATGTGACGAAGAAAATGTTTCTTCATCCATCATCTATACTTCTTTGAAGGTTTCGCTCCTCATCCGAAAAGCTGCGTCAGCGAACTAAAGTTGTGCTGGTAATTCTGGCCCTATATACAGTATAGCCATAATGTACAGAGGTGGCGGTTCCAGACTTCTGTTTTGATAATAATGTGACAACACAAAATGCAGTCATTCAATCTTAAGCACTGTCTGCACCCTTTTTGAAGCAGTTCTAGATCAAAGAGGAGACGATCAAAGCTTCATTTTCACCAGTGGATCAGGGACGTCATGATGAAAATGTGCACGTCTGCTACCGGGATGATTTTAATCGCTAAATCAATCATGCAAATTTGCCAGTGACAGGGCCACTGTAAATGTCTTCCAAGAGATGTTACTCCTTTGCCTACTATACCCGCATATGTTCAGGAGAACACCACTGTAACCGCTTTGTCTCTTTAGCATCCGATTGTCCTTTATTTTTGCCTCTTTCTGCTCTCTCGAAGGCTCTCCCGAAACTCAAAACCAAGTGTAAAGATTGTATAGTTTCATATCTAGGACTCATTTTGCTATGTTTTGAACAACTTTGCTGTAGGGTATTCCCACTGTGTTTGAATTGACTGCATATTTCTATCAGGGTAAGAATAACTGTTCAAGTGTTTCCACAGAATTAGCATATGTGAGAGTGTCTCAGTGTGCGCAAGATGAAAAACACAAAGTAGCTCCATCAGGGTTCAAACTACACCATAATAAATAGAATGAATAATGTCATAATTTTACATTCTTGCCAAGCCGGACAACGGTGAGTTGACAGAACGTCTTGACAAAGAGAGGATGAATGGCTTTATTGTGGCAAGTTTGTGCTTACATTCGCTTATGGATGCATATTTACTATGCTTTTCCAGACTGCTAGTTACTCAAAGCAACTAAAAAAAAAAGAAATTTTTCATCATTTTTACCTCAAATTCTACTCTTGGCATAGCCCCGGAGAACGATAATGGCTCGCCGTTCGGTCTTCAATTCGGGTCGCGTGAAATGTGACACATTCAGGCCGCTGGAGTGACGAGCTCAGTGGGAGAGCGACGACATGGAGAAAAGCTACGAGCGTCGTCTCGGCGGCTAATTGATATTCCAGGCGAAGAGTCGGGATATTTAAATGTCAGTAAATTCCGTTATCTCACTTGGGACTCGGCAGAGATTAGGGAGAAGTGGTGGAAAAGGGACGCTTGAGGAATATCGCTCTGCTTAAACTCCTCAAATGTAAATACAAACAAACGGGAAAGTTTCAGCGTTCATGAAAAATACAAAAATGTAAGATAAGATCTCTTTAATCTCTCATTAACCTTCCCAAAATGATCATTTTCCACAACTCATTCACTGCCAGACAATGTGCAAATATGTGTCCACTCCAGTGCCAGGGTTTTTGTCATTTTCACTCAAATTGCAGGACCCACAGAATATCTGGTTACCTATATTGATCTATTTGATTATCTCTATTGTTCTATCCCTGGCACTGGTTTCACCTCTTTAGCTCTGGTTTAACCTCATCAGCTATGCCGATGTGGTATCGGCCTAAGAAGTCTGTTCTAAGCACGGTAAAAATTAACTCATTCACTGCCAGATATGTGGAAAAATGTATCCACTCCAGTGCCAAGGTTTTTGTCATTTTCACTCAAATTGCAGGACCCACAGAATATTGAGTTTTAGGACTACATAAAGATTCAATGCAGCGTTAGAAAAATGTGATTATATTCTTTCATCAGAAAAAAAAATCCTAAATTATATGGGCTTGGAGTTATTTGGAGTTATATGAGCTTGAAATGAGGGCGGTTGTACAAAATACCATAAAATACATACATATGATGATGATAATAATAATAATAATAATAATAATAATAATAATAATAATAATAATACCATGATCTTGATTAAAATAAATCAATAAACCTAAGCCTTAATTTAGATTTTTGCTTCAAACTGTCTGATTCTTTCCATTTGTAATGACTGGCTGATTAAAATATATTTTTATATGTATGCTGACAATTTGGTAATTTAATGAGTAGCCTAAAGAATAAGTAAAGACATGTCATCACTGCTGGCAATGTAACGGTCCTCACGACCAAATAACTGCATTCGAAAAGAATGCTGATGGTATTTTATTTCTCACCCCTCACTCTGCCACGCTCACAAATGTGGAAATCGGATTCCAACGTCAGCACCTCACCAGGCATGAACCTCACCCTGTTCTGAATAGTCATCGGATCAGTGCAAACGAGGTAGCAAGAGCTTCCAGATCCTGCTCAGCCTGTATGTAGCCTGAGACCTCAGTTCAATAGACAAAAAACAAACCAAAACAAAACAAAAACATCTAGAAGATATTTCCTATGGAATTGTATGCTTTTATCAGACTTTACGCATGTCTATGCTCTCGTACAGTCGTGGTCCATCGAGGAAAATGTTTCTTCAGCCGTCTTCTGTGAAGGTGTCAAACCTGTTGCTCCTCATCCGAAGAGCTTCGTCAGCGAACTAAATTTGTGCTGGTACCCTGGCCCTATATCACTAATGGACAGAGGTGGTCGGGCCAGATCTCTGCTCTGATAGGTACCATGCTCAAAGGTTAGGGGAGCAGTGGACAACTACTTGAAGCCAATCAGATGACTTCTATTGTTCTATCCCTGGCTCTGATTTCACCTCATTAGCCAATCTGATTACCCCTCCATTCTGATTACCTCTATAGACTACCCTTGACTCTGGAATCACCTCATTAGCCAATCTGATCACCTCTAATGATCTATTCCTGACTGGTTTGAAGAAACATTTTCCTCGACTTTGAACAATGAGATGCAACCCTAAATGTGCATAATTATCCAAAACTCCAAATACAATCAACTCAACTCAGCGTTATTTAAACTAGTAGTGTCAAACGCAAGGTCCGGGGGCCATATTTGGCCCACCACATCATATGACACGGCCCGCAAAACCAAATCAAACATGTCAACAACTTTCATGATGCTTGCTTAAATCTCGACCAAAATGAAAAATCCTTAAATGCAATAAATACAACATATCGTAAACACATGGTTGTTGTAAAATCAATTATTACAGTAACTTTAAAATTGAGTCACGTGTTATTTTTGATTTCTTCATATGGTTTCTATCATAATGGCTGCCTAAGGGATACAGTAACCACAATGTGACAAAACTGAAACTGAATAAGGCCAATTTGAAAATAAAATAACTATATATATATATATATATATATATATATATATATATATATATATATATATATATATATATATATATATATATATATTGCAATGTAGTCCAATTAACTCATTCATTGCCATTCCTGAAAGTATACGGGAATTGAAAAGCATGACATGGAGCGCCATTCCCGAATTTGTTCGGGTTTGGTTTTTCTTGCGGGGAGTGCCGATAAAGCGCTGGTCAGACCTCTGGCAATGTTTTTTTTTTCCTTCCGCGCGGGGTCAGCATTTGACTTTTTTTCCCACGTTAGTGCTTTGTTACAGCTTTATCTGTTGTTAAAGCGCCAGCTCCTAGATTTTGTTTTTCTACTTCTTTCTTTCTTTTCCCCTTGATTTCATAACTTTGCTGCTGTGTTACTTCCGGGTAGAGTAAACGCTGGCGGGAATGGCTGGCACTCCTCACCCGCACAAAAAAAAAATCCTGTGACTGTAAAGTGTCCTTGAGAGTTTTGAAAGGCGCTTAAAAATTAAATGTATTATTATTATTATTATTATATAAATCAATGTCTGTATTGTATTGTATTTTGTACAGCTGCCCCCATTTCAAGATCAGCTAACTCCAGACACATATAACTTGGGATTTTTTTTCCTGATAAAAGGACATAGTCTAAGGTTTCTTACGCTGCAATGGTCCTAAAAATCAATATTCTGTGGGTCCTGCAATTTGAGTAAAAATGACAAAAACCCAGGCACCCAACTGGACACATTTTTGCACATTGTCTGGCAGTGAATGAGTTAATTAGCCAAGAATACACAGGGCTCGCTTATTTCGCTGCATGCACCCTGTAACCTGATCATATGACAAGCTGCCCACTGAACTAACCGCTATCCCTCAAAGGATTCAATATTGTAATATTCTATAATAATAGTGCATTTTTTTCATGCAATCCGAGTGTACTCAAGTGCCAAATTGCTTATGGTTTATGTCAAATGTCACGCCATGTCATGCACCATACTGTATATAAAGTACAAATATAATAGCAATATACATACACTGACATCTTGAGATGAGTACGTGGCCTCTTGTAAGTGGGAGATTGAGATGGGAAATGAGCTAATCGTAGCAAAACACGAGAAGAAATGCTTGACAGTGGAATCTTTGAGTACATAAAAGGGAGCGGCGGAACAAGCTTTCAATTGTTGGCCACTTTTAATGAGCTTTGCAAGTAGCCGGGGTAAAAGTGCAGTCAGATCCACTGATAATGAGAGACCTCGTTCTGCTCCCGCTGGCTCCATATGCTCGCCCTTAATATAGAACCGGATCATCGGTGTGATTTGAAATTAGACATTAGAGATTGCAACCAGAGCTATCAAAACAGGCTTTTGTGATATATGTGAACTCCTTTAGAGAATGCACTCGTCTTTCTTATAAAAACACTGCTGGGTATAAATGTCGTTCGAAATTGTCGTCGTCACGACAACTGCGGAAAGTTAGTCTATGGCCAAATTTGTGTAGTTTGGATTTTGAGGCGGATAATTAGTCTTTGAGTTTGGTCGTCGGGAGTCTCTGTGAAGCAGCGGGAGAAGATAATAGGATTTTGTCTGAGTCTACAGAGGTTTCTTGTCAGTGTTGGACAGCGGCGCTTACCAATCTTCCTCAAATTTGCACTGAATATTATAAACTGAAACGTATCAAAGGTCAAATGCAGTACTTCTCAACTGTTGCCACCCTGAGACCTGGGATACATTTTTGCGACCAACTTTTATTAGAGTTTTAGAATTAGACCAGAAAAGTGCTCAAAAATCTTCAAATGGACATAAAATGGCACCCGAGTAGACAGCCGGAATATCAGTGCCATTTGAAGACAGAGCGCCAATGCCAATGTGGAACTGTCGCGGCTTAGAATTGAAGCGGATTTACGTGGGATAGGAGATGTGAGGCAATCTCTTTTGGTCGATGGTGATACTACAGCTTTCTGTTTGCTTTTAACATTTAGCTTCTAGCACATGCGCACATTCCACCATGACGTCCCTGATCCACTGGTGAAAAGGACAGTTTGAGCTTCCCCTCTTCCATCTAGAACTGCTTCATATGACAAGGAGGGTGCAGAAAGTTTTTAGGATTGAATGACTGCCTTTATTTATCTTGTCACATTTGTTATTTTGTTTTTTTGTTTTTTGACTTGAAGATGGCGCCGCGAGAGTGGCTGCCGTGACAGCAGCTCCTGTATTTTGTTTTTCTACTTCTTCCTTTCCTTTCCTCTTCCTTTCATCACACTTGAAATGTAAATTTCTCCAGTGTAATATAATCTAATCTAATCTAATCCTTAGGGTTTTTCCCTTCAGGGGTCGCCACAGCAAATCAGTATCCTCCATCTAACCCGGTTTTGAGCATCCTCTTCTCTCACACCTGCTACCTTCATGTCCTCTTTGACAACACCCATAAACCTCCTCTTTGGTCAATCTAATCTAACAACTATCAAAGGAAAAAAAACTCAAGACATTGACAAGCTCCTCAAAATGGGTCTATTTGATTAACTGTACACTGTAAATACACAATCACCCCAAAACAATTTAATTGTTTCAAACGCGAGGCATGGGGGCCAGATCTGGCCCGACCATTAATTTTATATGGCCCGCACAAGCAACTCAAAAATGTCAAACTCCCACGATTGTATCTAAAATAGACCAACATTTGATATTCTCACATGTAATAAATAAAAAAGTATACATTTTGAGCATTTTCTTGAAACCAAACACGTTTTATCATAGTAAAAATTTAATACATTAGATAATTTCTCAATTGTGGGATGATTAAAGGCTTTCTGATTCTGAAGAGCTATTCTTGAATGGGAACGGAGTAGCAAGTACATCAACTTTGCTGTTGCTTGTATGACGAACCCACAATACGAATGAAACTGCAATTTTGGTCTCGATAACCATTTGGTATCTGTATTTTTAATATTTGGATGGATCTGCCCATTGTGAGTTGAGTCACTTCCTTATCAGCGACTCGACATTATTTTTCTGGGAAACCAGTCTGAGTAGGATCTTCTCAGGTCTTTTGAGGACGAAAGTGGCCATCTCACATTCAGTTTTGGGCTCGCTTCTTGTTCTAGACTTGACATGACTAAAAATGATTATGTAACCCAAGTGTCAAATTGTTAAACGTTGCGACTGATACAACTTTCAGGTGACTGAGTTTCTTTTTTCTCTTAGTAGACAGACACCTCACAAGTTTTACTACTGCAACGCTTCTCGTTTGATGCCACTGAACGACTGATCTCAAGCTTTCTGCCCGTCTAGACAGCATCTGTCTTGACATTATCTCCATAGACGAGAACATAAGTGACTGTGTAAACACCGCGAGTTAAGGAGAATGCAAGAAAGGACGATGCAACTTTTAATGACTATGACTTTGTCACTTTTCATGAGGGACAAACAAAGACCGGCTGACCTCACGCACACTGAATCTAGTTTTTTGGTCCAATTATGAGTATACTGTACATTTCTCCGATTCAATAGGAAGTTACATGGCAACCGAGTCACGAAGTTGGATAGGCATATTTGCAGCAAATATAAGTACTACACAGTCATACCTCATCTTAAGAACGCTTTAGCTAACAAACTTTTTGCCTTACGAACATTGCATTTACAAGAATATAATCCAGGCATACAAATTAGTTGTCGGGAAACACACAGAGCGCCACAATGGCTGGCGGACTAGTTTTCGGCGGAAGAACACCAAACCACACGGTCACACAGCACACAGGTGGCTGGCGGACTAGTTTTCCACACCCACTTTCTTTGAGTGCACTCAGCGCAGAGGTGGTTTGTTTTCAAGTGGAGTACTTTTGCTTTTTTGGGACCGAAAAACACCCCACCGCAGGCTAGTGTTAAGCCAAGGGGGACGCAAAAGAAAGAGTCGAGCAGAAGAAGGAGATCATCAAAAAAACGAACGAATGAGGTGTGCGTTTCAGTGAGTATGTACCAATATGCTAAGTTGACCATTGCTAGATGTGGCTAAGGGTGTTTCTGTGTTTTCTAAGCAACAGTCTGTGGCAATAGAAGAGGTGGAAAAACTTATGTTGATTTGGATTTACGAAAAGCAGCTCGCAGGGGACAGTGTTACTGAGGGTATTATCACCGAGAAGGCACCGCAACTTCACTCGTACATCATCAAGAGGCAACTACATCTACGACCATCACAAAGGTAAATTAAACAACTTTATTATAAAGAACAGTTTATTTATTTAATTACAATACAATAGTGCATTTTAATACATAAAATAATATATTTTGTGTAGTTTTAAGGATCATTTCGTAGACAATTATGTTTTATGGGGACCTGGAAACAGATTATTCTCATTTTTAATGGTTTACGATGGGAAATTAATGTTTGGAAGACACACTGTTCGCCTTACACACACTTTCTGGAAACCAATTAAGTTCGTTAGCTGAGGTATCACGGTACACACACACACACACACACACACACACACACACACACACACACACACACATACACACACACACACACACACACACACACTCACACAACATTGATTTTCAAATTCACCCTTTTTATCCAGACTGGAGAGATAGTTATGATTTTGATGTACCAAGCAGTCATTATGTGCCTGAAGGAAAGCAAAGATGTAAAGAATACAGTTTATCGATCGCCAAGTGACACAAAATAGTTCTGCTTCGCATGAACACACACTCACACACACATGCTGGCACTTTGAGACACACATGCACATTTGTCACCATGGCAATGTGCACAAACATTTTAGACTGGCTCAAGCCATTTTCAATTGGAATGCTTTAATACTCTAATAATGCAGATCTCTCTGTCTCACTCAGTTTTATTCTGACACACACACATGCACACACCTCCGATTAGATTAGTCATTCTCAATGGGTACATCTCGTTTCAAAGTCCCTTATCTGGATGAGAGAAGTCTAATATTAAACCTGTTGCGGGACTGAGGGAGTAGCGTGATGTGTTGGTACGTGTTTGGATTCTTATTGATCGCAGGTCTGTGGCGCACTTGAGAGATGACTTTTTTTTTTTTTACTACTGGAGGGGAGCGGCCATTTTCGGAATTGAAGATATTATCTTCTGTGTCTTAAGATGGCTCCATGGTGTGGCCATTCTCTAGTCCAGATAAGTTTTTTTTTTGTACACTTTCGACCTTGATGTGGACATAAACCCTTCACGAGTAAAGTAATCTGGGTTGTAGAAGGATATATAAACCACTTACTTTGGATTGTTTAATCTAACGATCACGAGATCCCATGAATGGGTGAAAAAAAAAACTAAACTTAATGAAGCTTCTGAAGGCTGAGTTGAAACAAGTCACAAGAAGGAGTCATGCCATGTCACCAATTCTAAATGCCGTACCATCTGCATTTCTTTACAAAAATATGAGGCATTGGGCAGGTATGTTGGAGCTTAGAAAGGTAAAGAGGCGCAAGGTCATTTAAAAATTTGAAAACAAAGAACTTAACTCATTCCCTGCCAGGCAATGTGCAAAAATATGTCCACTCCAGTGCCAGGGTTTTTGACATTGTCACTCGAATTTCAGGAGCCACAAAATATTGAGTTTTAGGACTACATGAACATTCAATACAGCGCAAGAAACCTCTTCTTAAATCAGAAAAAAAGAGTTAATACCTAAATCATATGGTTCTGGAGTTATCTGAGCTTGAAATGAGGGTGGCTGTCCATGATACAATACAATACAATACAATACAATACAATACAATACATAGTGGTTTATATAGCGCTTTAACAACATCTGAAGCTGGAACAAAGCGCTAACATGGGGAAAAATAAGAGAAATGCTGCCCCTTGTGGAAGGGAAAACATTGCCAGAGGTCCGGCCAGCGCTTTATCGGCATCCAAGTAAGAAAAAAAAAACTAAACCGGACTAATTCGGGAATGGCGCCGCTCTACGTCATATTTTCAATTTGCAAATAAATTCGTAAATGGCAGTGAATGAGTTAAAAAATAATGTATTTTCTGGTGTATAAGGTGCACCCAAAAACCTTGATTTTCTTCCAAATATGACCCAAAGGTGCACCTTATATGAAGGTGCGCCATATATGTGAAGTAATGTTGAGCCACAACAGGTCACACAACTCCTGTCAGCAGCCACCGACTCCATTGCCCCCGTAGGAGAAGTAGTGCGTAACCTCAACCTCTACTCGAGCGCCTCATAATGTAGTGCGCCTTGTAGTTGGAAACCATTTATATACAGTAAAGTCTCGTTATATCGATATTCAAGGGAGTCCGAAAAAATATCGATATAACCGGGACTATCGATATATCCGACCCTGTTTGCATGTAATTTTCTCCGTGCGTGCATAGAAATAGTATCGATATAACCGGGACTATCGATATATCCGATATCGATATAACGAGACTTTACTGTATTTATATATTATATTTGGAAAACTTTAGTCATTCATACATCCGACTTATACTTGCAAAAAGTTTGAAAATACACCATTCATTAGGGGTGCAATTTATACTCCAGTGCACCTTATACACCGGAAAATACAGTACTTTAACATGTATAGGGAGTAAATGAAGGGATGCGCTTAAGAGTACCAGTCAAGAGGTAAACTAACAGCAGCATTCTGGACCAACTGCAAGCACATAAAGGAGGATTTACACAGTGGTGAAATCAAGTTCTAAATTCGACGCAGTTACCGGTAAGACACAGATCCATGGAGCACCCAAATAAACGTGTTTTAAGGTCTTATACTCATTTATATGCATGCCACAAAATAATATGCACTCCTTATTGGTTGTACATAAAAGCCATAAGCACGCTGATTTTATGCACTCATCATTTTTGCACATGGGCACGAATGGAAAGCAATAAATATTCTCAAGCATGATTCAACTCCAGAAGATTATTAAGCATGTTTTTTTTTTTCAAATCTTCATAAAGGCTGGATTCACCCAGAATAATTCTCGGCAATATTCTCGACGCACGTTAGGCTCTAGGGGGAAAAAAGATGTACGTGGGTTGAAGAGTGAGATGTTTTTTTTTTTGATATCACAAAGAGTTATGACATACAAATCTACTTATGTTTTGATTCATGGCGAAAACCATATTTTGAAAAACAAATACATGAATAAACAAAATGGAAAATATGCCAGTGTCATTTTTGTTGTTAATTCTGTGACTGTGGGGGAAAATGTGTGGCATGTGGCGCATATTTGAAAGTAGCCACTAATGAAACGATACATCCAAAAAAAAAAAAAAAGTGACTTTAGGTTGTTCCATTCAAAACACAAATGCATCATTTGAAGGTTCATTAAACCTTTCTCGAAACAGAGTGATGAGATGACACTTAGCGTTCTGAAATTCCACTTCTTAAAGAAAGAAATCGATCATCAACGTCAACAAGAAACCACATTGACGAGTCATCATAAATAAACCCTTAGAGGATTTATTTATTTATTCATCAATTCACCTATTCACCTCATCATCTATTTATTTATTCATATATTTCTTTATTTATCTATGTATTTCTTTATTTATCTATTTAGCTATTTATTTGCTTATTTACATATCTACTGTATTTATCTGCATATATATGTATCTATTTACCTATGTATTCATGTATCTATTTATGTAATTATTTATATGTTTATTTATTTATCTATTTAGCTATGTATTTGCTTATTTAGTTATCTACGGTATTTATCTGCATATGTATGTATTTACTTATTTCTTCATTTATCTATTATTTACTGATTTCTGTATTTCTACTTATCTACATATCTATTTATTTATTTATCTATGTATTCATCTATTTATTAATCTATGTATGTATGTATATATTCATTTATCTGTGTATTCATCTATTTGTCTATTTCTGTATTTTTCTATGTATTTCTTTATTTATCTATTTATTTACTAACTTATTTATCTACATATCAACATATCTATGAATCAATGTTTTATTTATTCATTTATCTATTTAGTTAGTTGTTTACTTATTTATGTACTTATTTATTAATTTACATATCTACATATCTACATATTTATTTATTTCTCTATTTATTAATATATTTATTCATCTATTTATTTATTAATTTACGTATGGATGTGTTTATTTATGTATTTATTCATTTATTATTCATTTATTTCATGTATTGGCATATCTACATATATGTATATATGTGTTTATTTATGTATGTATGTATGTGTTTATGTATGTATGTTTGGATTTATTTATCCATTTATTTTTTCATCCACTTATTTATTCATCCATTTATCTGTTTATCCGTTTATACATTCAGCCATCCATTTATTTATTTATGTATGTATTTATTTATTTATTTATTATTTTATTTTATTTATTTATTTATTTTTCAGCTGCGTTTCAGCACAAACTAACCGAGACTTCTGGCCATATATTCTGATACGGACCGGTGATAAAGTGACAGCGAAAATCATAGCATATAAAACATTGAATATTTGACAGCCAGCGGTCAGTATGAACAGTACGTCGCACTCAACCAAACCACCAAGTTGTGGAAATGGGGATTATAGGAGACATATATTTTCAAGATATGATTTTTCAATTATAAAAAGCCACATGTTATCAATGAGCGGAAGCCCAACAATGACAGCGATCTGATCAAGCACCTCCATTGTACTTCACCGGATCTTTTGTCAGATGTCAACAGTGATAAATGTGCGACGACAATTCCAACCTAACGAATGAGGACACGATGAGCTTCCGGTATGCGCAAAAAGTAGCACCCGGAGGATACATTTTGATCACATCTGAGGTTAATAGCTGAAGGTTAAAGTGGCTTTCTTCACCGTGTTTCTTCTCACACGAGAGGATATTTTTTCAAAGGCCATCTGAAGTGCTTCTTATCAGTCTTCAGCACACAAGCCTTTGACGAGATAGATGTGACACAAGAATGTCGCCAACTAGAACTCGTCGCAGGTCAAACGCGTGGCTAGATGATGTGCTTCAAAAGCACGAAAGGAAATCACATTGGTGTATTTTTCCTCTCGCTCCACCGAGACGTGTCCCTTATGTGTTTCTCTCCACACCTTCATCAGGCTCTTCCCTCCCAGCACAATATTTACGTCGCAGCTCTTTTGCACATTATCTCCACGTACAAACACATCGCCTCAGGTGGCGTAATTGATTGTGACAGGAAGTCCCAGAAGGGTAGTTGGCAGGTTATCGGGTTAACCTGTGAATTGTAACCTAGCCGACACTCAAGCGGAGACTTCGACACCTACAGCAGATACAATGAAGCAAAGTCTGGAGGTGAAGAGATGGAGAATCCTCTGCAGCTGATGTATCCTCACATTTTCAAGTTACAGTGCACGCAGGCTGGCGGAATTACCACGGGATGGTCATTTTTCAGCGATGTTGTTAGGATGTCACAATATCTCACAAGCCATGGGCAGAGTGTGCTCGGGCCTATGCGTCCGTAGGAGAATGCTTGCTCCTTAACCGTTTCTATCAACTGAAAAGTCATTGTTTATCATACCATCCACAGACTACTTTTAACAGTGGTGGGCCTGCAAGGCCTTCTCTGCTGGCCTAAAAATATCAGACTCACAGACGAATGTGAATTATATTTTGTCTATGAGTTCTTATTAAATAATACAACATTGTCTTTCACCTTCCTTTCATTGATTTTCCCCAGTTGTGCTGCTTCCAGATGTGTGTTTTCGTATTTAAGACACAGGAAAAGAACATTTGTGACCAGGCTCAGAAATCTACCTGGAGGCCTTCACAATCAGTTCTGCAGGCTCTGGAGCATAAAAAAAAAAATCAATGGCAATAAAACAGTTGCTGGAACGAATCCGAGTTCGAGTCAACCCAAAGCCTGCTCGAAGGCGCTACGTCAGAGTTTTTGCAAGTTATGATTGGCTAGTTACGTAGTAAAATCAGCCGCATACTGGCCAGAGCTAGCACACTAGCTAGCACATAAACAAAGATATTATGTTGATTTAATAGCAGTTTTGTCAACCCACAATGGCTGAAAGAGGAGAAAAATGGGTTTGACTACAGATATACTGTTAAAGCCATTTTTAAGACAGACTTTTCAAGAATAGATGGACATCATTAAAAAATGTTGGACAGTTCCGAAGCTAGCAAAAATAGGAAATATTCTTGAAATTTGATGAGGTTATGATGAATCCACACGTTCATCGTGAAAATTCAAACAATTTAATGGCAATACATCTTAGGTTTCTTCAGGTAACATGTTATTTTGTGGCCAACGACATCCTCTACTGGACATGTAGTAAATTTAGACATAGCACGACTGAAGGCCTTGTAGTGACATACACGGCCCGCCATTGACTTTTAATAATGTGCAGTGAGTTGCATTTGCCAGCAAAGAACCAAGTCACTGACGGCCAAAATAGTTTGGGTTCTATGTTAGTGTCCATTAGTGATGAAATCCATCCCGTATGAGATGATGATACAATTGCGTCATCAACAGACCATTCTTTCCGGCAATTTCCAAAATGCAACTATGATGCATTCTCACAAATCCAAAATGAGTTCCCTCTAGCGCTACAATATTCATCACAGGCAACAGCTGCTCACCTAGGTACGCGCTACCAAAGCGGTATGTCGCCTGAGCTACGGAAATGCTTGCGGGTTGCCTTTGGTGAGCTAAAGGCAGATGTTGCGATGCATTTGCCAGCATGCTTTGTTCACAATGACGTTTAACTCACTTCATTGACAACTCAAGGAATCAGCAATACACCCGTGACCAATCCTTCAGCAATTCCCATTGCGGCCAGTTTAAGATCCATCTGCTCATCGACTTGCAAGTGACACCAATGAGGCTCATGATGATGAAATGCGACGCAATTGCCGGAGCGGGATACTGTATATCGTCACAGAGACCCCATCAGTAGTCTTTAGTCACTGATGGCAGTTAAGGAATAAAGGGGAATTTATTGGCAACTATTTCTTGATGACAAGATTAAGGTATTGATATGTCAGCTGGGGGAAACAGTTGAATTTGTTACTATTTTTAGAGATGGAGGCCATCGGAAGAGATCTTAATATGTTTCATTCCTCCATTGTCCATGTGCAGGTGCTCTGTAATTTATTTCCTATATGTTCTCCAATTGCAGTCTGTGCTCTGAAAGACACTTTGCGCCTCAAGATGATAGTTGAGAACATTTTCCGCCCGTCAGGAGAAGAGGGTGACACTCTAATTGGCTTTAGGATAAACATGAAGAAGAAAAAGGTACAAATTCTGGACGCATGAGCAATTCGCGCGACATGCTGCATCCTGTGGGTGTGTCATTGATTGTCGCATGGGCTCTAGAGATCCAGTGACTATGGAAACGTCATAACTCTCAACATGTTTCATTTTACCTGAATTCTAACGTACAAAAAAACGTTAAAAAAATATATATTATAACAAATACCCTACAGCTAGCATATAGCGCCGATGCGTATGTGGAACTGTCGCGGCTTGGAATTGAAGCAGATTTATATGGGACAGGAGATGTGAGACAATCTCTTTTCGTCAACGGATGCGACAGCTGCGTGTTTGCTTTCAACATTTAGCTTGTAGCAGATGTCCACATTTCACCATGACGTCCCTGATTCACTGGTGAAAAGGATGCTTCGATCCTCTCCTCTTTCATCGAAAACTGCTTCATGTCACAAAGAGGGCACAGAAAGTGATTAAGATTGAATGACTGTTTGTGTCTTTTGAATTGTGTCACATTATTTGTTATTTAGTTTTGTTGTTTGGACTTCAAGATGGTGTCGCAAGAGTGTCTGCCTTTACATTACTTTCATCGCTTTTTTTTTTTTGCTGTGAAATGTACATTTCTCCACTGCGAGACCAAGGCTAATCCAATACAATCCATACATAGTTTCATATCTTTGACTACAGTAGCGTGACAATGATATTTTTGAATGGCGGCATTTTTGACAACTCCTGTCGAATTATATCATAGACAATCACATTATATATATACGCAGATTGAGCACGCCAATGCCATAAAAGCTTCAGATGTGGCAAAGCGGAGCTATTTCTGAAAATATCTCATCAAGCTAGATCTCATTGGATTAATACTGAACCATTGCATGTTGTCATTTTAACTCAATTTTACAAATATACGTACTTGACGATTTAACGGCGAATACAATGGCCCCATCGCTTCGAATGGGCCACCCGGGTACATCGAGAGGGGGAGGGGGTTTGCAGCAGAAATTAAAAGAATGAAAGGAAAAGAAAATTAAATCTATCTTCATTTTACATGCCCGAAAGGGTTTGTGGCTCCCTTGGTTTCTTTTATGAAATAGGTTCAAATGGCTCTTTAGTTGTCTACACTAACGTAATATGCACTTGCCGTCCTGTGACGTACCATTTAGTCAAAATTACGAAAATAAATGTCGCCTGATGATTAAAAACTGCATCGTTTTATTTACAATGACTGACCATAAAGAAACACACAAAAAAAAAATCAAATATCTGAAAATCAAGGGTGAATGTGAAGCATCGCTATCTGCTATCTATTAGCTATCTGGCTTGCTATTTAGCTATCTAGCTGGCTATCTAATACTATATATATACAGTAAAGTCTTGTTATATCGATATCGGATATATCGATAGTCCCGGTTATATTGATACTATTTCTATGCACGCACTGAGAAAATTACATGCAAACAGGGTCGGATATATCGATAGTCCCGGTTATATCGATATTTTTTCGGACTCCCTTGAATATCGATATAACGAGACTTTACTGTACAATGTAAATTTCTCCACTGTGAGACTAATAAAGGCAAATCCAATCCAATACCTATCTATTAGCTAGCTATCTTGCTCGCTTTCTATCAATTTGAGTTACTTCCGGGTTGAGTGAACGCTGGCGTGTGTGGCTGCCGCTGCACACCCACTGATTTTTTTTTCTTGTGACTGTAAAGTGACCTTGAGAGTTTTGAAAGGCGCTTATAAATTAAATTGATTATTATTATTATTGACATCAACACCCCCCTTTCAAATTGCTGCTGCGGACTGTAAATTCCCCCATTGTGGGACTATTTAAGGCATTCTGATTTTGATAAGCATTGGAATATGTACGTAAAACTCATAAAATCCACAAGCGACTGCACAAAAGCCCCCTTCAAACAAACTGCCGTTTGAGTCCATCAAAGCTTGAGGAAATATGAACCCAAAAGCGACTTTAATGATCGCTTTGTGAACTAAAATCACGCAGTGTCAATCAAAGCGCCAGAAAGCTAAAGAACTCTGAACAACGTGCACTTTATCCCATTGTATAGCTTTTATATCATACGGGGACGCACACATGGGAACTTTCAAAAGACTGCATATAGAATCCGCGGCCTTGTTGCCAATCTGGGCATCATCGCTTTGATGTACAGTACATGGGAAGCTATGCTCCCGCAGGACACGCCGCACTCGTTCCATCTTAAATTGGCATTATTACACACAGAATTCATTTGGAGATTACCTCAGAGGCAAAAGAAGAGCAAAGCGGGAGTGCGATTGCTTTAGGTTTGTGTAGCACGAACCACGTCGACGTTAGCGTGAATTGCGCTAATTCATTCACAGACATATGGTGAGATGTGTTGGAAGAAGACACAATCCTCGGCGGGCGACGGTAACGTGACACAAGCCTTCCAAGTACGTATCAAGCATATGACTGCAGGGGGGAAAACACTTTCTATGGGATTTGTGCTAAGAAAAGTGTAGCTAACCAAGATAAAATGTGAGATTTCGCAGTCTGGAAAGGCTGCCGTGATGCAACATGATTCATGAGAATAAGAAGGCAAAGATGGAAATTCTTCAAAGCTTCTTGAAAGATGATTTGAAGAGAGGCTCTGAGGGGGGAGAAAAAGTTCAGTGAGGTGATGCACGGTCAGAATTCACTGTTAGTATGATGACAATGGGATGGCGATATGACTGAGTTTAAAAATTGCTTTTTCACATTTTTTTCAACTCTGACTCATGTATTCATTCAGGAATTGAAAATATGACGTACATCGCCATTCCCAAATTTGTTCTGTTTTGATTTTCCATGCTTGAGTGCCGATAAAGCGCTGGCCATGGCCTCTGGCAATGTTTTTTCGCTTCCACAAGGGGGCAACACTTCCCTTTTTTCCATGTGAGCGCTTTGTTCCAGCTTCAGCTGTTGTTAAAGCGCTATATAAACCAATATGGATGTATCGCATTGTATTTTGGATAGCTGCCCTCATTTCAAGCTCATATAACTCCAGACACATATACAGTGAGACCTCAACTTACAAACTTAATTGGTTCACAGACAGAGTGTGTAAGGCGAAAAGTGTGTATCTCAAAAAAAAAATCCCATAGGAAACCATTAAAATGGGAATAATCAGTTCCTGGGTTTCCATAAAATATACTTGTCAACTAAATAAGCCTTAAAACTACACACAACATACCTTATTCTATGTATAATAAATGCGCTATTGTATTGTAATGAAAGAAATACACTGCATTGTATCATAAAGTCACTTTATTTACATTTGTGATGGTCATTTATGGCTTGATGGAATGGCGTTGGAGGTTGAAGGTCAAAGGGAATTGCTGTTTGGAAAGAGAGGCACATTACATGATGATAAAGTTTTATTTACCTTTTTGATGGTCTTTGATGGCTTATGGAAGGACAGCCACCTTCCATAAGGACTGTTGGTAACTTAACCTCTGGTGCTGTTCGGTCGTGTGCTTCCGCCGAAGATCACTCCGCCAGCCGTGGTGGGTGTGTATTATGAAAATAGTGCTTATTATAAGGTTTAATTTTCAGAAATTTGACATTTGTAAGACGAAAGGTTTGTAAGATAAGGTGTTTGTAAGTTGAGGTAATTTAGTAACTCACTCCTTTTGACTGATGAAAGAAGAGAGTCTAAGGTTTCTCATGCTGTATTGAATGTTTATGTAGTCCTAAAACTTAATATTCTGTGGGTCCTGGAATTTAAGTGAAAATGACAAAAACACCGGCACTGGAGTGGACACATTTTTGCACGTCTGGCAGTGAATGAGTTAATAGTGAGAAAATACAATCTATGAGAATACAAAGGTGATTTTGGAATGCCTCCTTCCCGTACACTCTGTGAGTGATTTTGTATTTGGGGGTTTGACATCTTTTTTTCTGTCACATGCAATTTAACTAAAAGCTATAATGAGTAAATGTGCCAGTTTAGCACATACATTCCATGCCTCTGAAATCGGGACACTTCTAAGTGAAAATAGTGATGTGTTATATTTGCAAATACTAAAATAGTCGACTGGCAACACCTTTTTTTTTTTTTCAAAACCTGCACAACCCCAATTTGTATTCCCCCTCAATCTTGCCTTCAATAAACATTACTTGTATGCTGGAGATGTCATCACAACTTTTTTCCCTCAGACACAAGAAGGCCAAAAATCACATGTCAAGAGGTTCCCCTCATGACTAGCAATGACATTTTTTTGCATATAAGTGCCAAAATTTTCTTGGAAAAAAGTAAATGGCCTTCAGTGGACAAATACGCTTGAAACAAGGTCAAGTAATTCTCACATCCAAATTTCTTTCATAAATCTTTTATCCAGAAAACTACCAAATGCTATTTTCTTCTTTATCGGTAAGCATTACCTTACATTACATTACATTATTATCAGATTGGAACCTATCCAACAATGTCTGGTGAATGTAAATATTATTTTTTTTAAGCAGTGACAGTTCATAAATACAAGACAGAACTCAAAGAATCTCAGTGTCAGTAATAATTTAAATAACATAAAAGTATTAAAGAACTAAAATGGCCCTAAAGTGTAACCCTGAGGTATGCCAATGTGTAAAATCATCACAAACATGATATTGTTGCAAAATGCTGCCCCAAATATCCGTGTATGTGTTTAAAATGAAACGAAGCAAACAATCAATTCCAACTTTCTGCTATGACCGATTATTTCTGCATGGAAGGGAATCCTCGAAAAAAGATATCATGATCCCATTTTCAAAATAAGACATCAACACCCTGTGGATGCCAATTCATATTCGGCTCGGGCGATCCCATGAGCGATGGTTTTGAAAAGGCCAAGAGTTATTTCCATATTTATTGTACAGCTTCAGTTCCCAATGAATAAATCAGAGGCGCAGATAACATTTGACACATCCCTAAATAAAAGTACGCTTTAATGCGCATCATTAAGTGTATGCACGTGCGGGCGGTGGCTTCAAATACCACAAGTATTTTGTTGTCGTTTACTAAACCAATGAATGATGCCGGTGAGTCCTTTTCACTTTCGCCGTTTGTAGTCACAATTTTCATCACGATGGAACCAGTGTAGTAAGCCAATTAGGGATGGACACAAGTGGGTGATTAGGGAAGCGAATGTGCACACTGGGCTGAAACGGGCTGGCGAACGAGCCAGGTTAGGATGGCGCTAACAACTCTGGTACTTTGTTTGGTCTGAAAACTTCGCGTTGATCCATGTTGATGGCGAAATTAGAAGGAAAACACAAATAATGCGATGGTGAATCAGAGGGATGGACTCTGCTACATGAGCTATGATAAGGCTAATAAGGCTAAGTATCTACCGGCTAACTAGTGAGGTAGCTCTCCAGCCAGCTCGCTATGCAGCTAGCCAGCCAACTGGCTATGTAGCTAGCCAGCCAACTAGCTATGTAGTTACCCAGCCAACTAGCTATGTAGCTAGCCAGCCAACTAGCTAGGTAGCTAGCCAGCCAACTAGCTAGGTAGCTAGCCAGACAGTCAGCCAACTAGCTAGGTAGCTAGCCAGCCAGCCAGGTAGTTAGCCAGCCAGGTAGCCAGCTAGCCAGGTAGTTGGTCAGCCAGGAAGCTATCCAGATAGTTAGCCAAACCAACTAACTACCTAACTCACTCACCCAACTAACTGACCGACTACCCAACTAACTAACTAAACAACTAACTACCCTACTAGCACACTAAACAACAACCTGCCCAACTAGCCACCCAGCTAACTACCAATCTAACCAACTAACCAACCGGCCAACTAGCCAACTAACCAACTATGTAACTATCAAATCAACTGACCAACTAACGGACCAACCAACTAACCACCTAACCAAATAAGTAACTAACCAACTAACCAACTAACTAACTAACTAACTAACTAACTAAATAACTAACTAACAGATTAACTAACTAGCAAACCCATGACCCAACTAACCTACTGACCAACTAACCAGTTCACAAACCCATTAATCAGCCAGCCAGCTAACTAGCCAGCAACCGTGCTAACTGACTGAATGACAAACTAATTACCTATTTAACTAAATGATGAAATGACTCACCAATTATCAGACTAACTAACCACATAACCAACGAACTAACATACTAAATAAATTGAATTAAAGTTATTTTAAAGTGCAATTTTAATGAAAAAAAACTGTGAATGTTCCAATCGTGTTAGTTTGAATGAGATAAGTGAATATAGTTCAGGAATGCATGATTAAGAGAAAGCGCTACAATTGCAGACCATTTTGATCAAATTGGATTTTGTATTTGTTGGACTGTGGACGCAGCTTTTCACAAAGCCAAACACATCATGGTCCAAAGGTTCCTAATTTGAGGGGTAAAGTCCCTGAATGCACAATTATTTCACAATTTCAACAAATGGTCTCTTGGCTTTGTTTCTACTTTCCGGCTCTCTCATATGCACGCACAATCCCTTGATGCAATCTCTCTTTTATCCCGTCTCGCACTGGCAGAAATGGCAGCAGGTTACATCAGCATAGCGCCAAGCTGCGCTGAGCCCAGCTCAAAAACGGCTGCGCCAACTGTTCTGCTCTGTTTGGCACACCTGACGAGATACACAGGCTCTTTACGGCAACTCTACCAAGCACACCTTCCAATCCTCGCCACCTTCACCTTGCTTCTCCTTCCCTGAAATTCCACAACTTTCCATTCCGTTGAGCACATTGGCCACTGTCATTTATCTAATCGTCACACTGCATGATTGTCATCCCAGTGCCAAAATGGTGGTCTTGTACGCCTCAGTGCCCGACTGTTCGGCTCATCCAAAACAGCTTCACCTCACTGAGCCTGATAAATCGCAAAGCCTGTGCCCACTCCACATTATATCAAAGTATTCAAGGTGTGTCAGAAATGCTCCAGGACTGGCCTGGCACAAAAGATAAGAAATCTGGAGTCAAACAGACTATCTGGATACTTGGGAACGCTATCATCAGAGCCCTTTAATATCATCTCTGGCTACAAAATGTGCACTTTGGTCAGCTCTTTGACCTTGGGAAAGTGGAATCAATGACATTTTAGGTCACCAAATTAAAACGTGAATTAGAAAACCTGTTAGTTGCAATAAATTAGTATGGAATAGAAATTTAGGGACACTCAGAGGCCGTGAACTGGTATTTGTATCATACCAGGTGTGCTTTGTTACAGCAAAAGCTGTTGTGAAACATGAATCGCATTGTTTTTCACGTTCACAGTCTGGAACGCTGAAGCTAATGCATATTTAATTTAATACCCTGTTCACTTAAAAGACAACCGACACCATTTTTTTTTTGTTTCCTAACTGACATCAGAAAAACATTATATAGCATCTAAAATACCCAAAACACGCAGGCTGATATTTTTAGTCAAATACAAAACACCAATAAAAATGAGTTAAAGTCTGCTTGGTCCCGCCCGCTTGTTTGTGACGATGTGCCAGGATGTCTTCGCCTTGCTCTAGAATCAAATCAATGGCTTCTGATTCGGAGAAGATGTTTTCTTGTTACTCATCCAGTTATGAATATGATTCAAATAGTTCTGAAGAGGAAAGCATAAATGTTTGCAATTGATTAAAGAAGTGCTTCCGTATCATTTTGAGGCGTCTGGACTCCAATGTAGCGTCCCCGAAAATGCACAAGATGGCGCCCAAGCTACATTGGAAATGGGCTGATTTGTCTGCTGGGAATTTGTGTCAGCGAATATCAAATAGTAGTCTTGGTGCAACACACAACGATTCACCATCGCATTATTGATGTGTTTTCCTTCTAATTTCGCCATCAACATGATGTTTTCAGACAAAACAAATTGCCCAAAATGCATTGTGTGCCGCTTTCTCAGACAGGGGCGTTCTTGACGTGACGTCACGCCAGGAATCGTCACCAACTCGAAAACAAGACTTCCTGAATATTCAGCGTGAGTCTTAAAACATAAAATATAGCTATATGCGGTGGAATCTTTGGAAAATGCGCCCAGTAGAAGTCATTTGAAGTGATTTTACAAATTATGTACACAACTTGTCCGGAGGCGTTGGTTGTCCTTTAATGTGATGCACTTTGAGAGGGAGTGAGTGACTACCCAATAATGATACTGACATCCATCCAACGGTTATTGTTGTCCGTGGCGATCAGCGCCGCATGTTTAACATCCACGGACGGTTGACTTTCTTTCCAACTCTCGGACTTGTCATCAACGGCAGCAGAGGACAGGACAAAAGTGGGAGGATATGGTGGGAGTTCTGACGTTGACAGGTGGACAAATGACAACGATTGGGACTTTGTATCGGTGCTTTGTGCACTTTGATCCGTGACAGGTGGACGGATTCATCAATGTGCAGACAGATGTTATCGTGAGTGGGAGACAAGTGAAAAATGATGGAACAAGAGACACGGAGTGGGTAGGCGAGAGAGTCAAGCAGTGTGGATGTGGTCAAGGAAGGGAAGACACCTAAGGAAAATAGAGTGGTGGGAAAAAGTTTTCTCAAGGACATCAAGTTAAGAAAACAAATAAGCAAGTAAGCAAAATGTCTTCCCAATATGCATCGATATTTTGTTGAAAGCTATCCGTGTGTTTTGGGAAATTATGTTGCAGAAGCAGAGACCTGCAACTAAGACTTTTGTCATACTGTAGAACATTTTGCTTCAAATGCCTTGAAAGTCTGGATATGTCAATTTTGAGACAACCTGCGCCTGAGGAAACAAAGCAGCCCCAGATCATAACAAAGCCTCCTTGATGTTTTACAGTCCAGACAGCGTTCTTTTCTTGGTATGCTTCATTTTTCATCTGGCAATTTGGAGCTGATGTGCCATTCCAGTTTTATCTCATTTGTCCATTGGACAATCTTACCTTATTATGTCTTTGTTTACAAAAAAACAATGCTGTTTGTGTGTTTTAGGACTGTTCTGATATATCTGGGACAGAGTCTCTTGAATCTGTCCAGAGTATAAGGAAATCAAGGCTAACGAACCAAACTTTGCACTACAGTTTCACAAAGTTCTGTCTCAGATGGTCACAGGTCCTCAAACAGGTAAATGGCCCAAAACAAAAGGCAAAAACTAGTAAAGAAAATCCCACTTTGTTCAAATTCTGAGAACGGAGCTATGGCAAGCAGTCAAGAGAGTGCCACCATCAAACGTGGAAAGAAGGCTGTTGAGAGGCGGTCCCTGAGATTCCAAATAATCTTGATTAAATTGATTGCCTCACAAGGCTATTCAACAAAATACTCAGAGAATCGTGTCAAGATTTATGTCCAGATCAGCATATTGAGTTTGCTTTTCAAATAATCTTGTTGTACTCGAAAAGCAGCAATACCATGTTTTTTCCCCATTCATTTTCAATCAATTCCAACTTTACGACCATTGTCAATTTCAAGTTGCTTCTGTGACCATTACAGAATTTTCTTTCTATATTTTTTTTTCACCACTATTCACACTCCCAGTCCTTGTTTCTATGGAAACTGGTCCCTCAAAGGGGTTTTGAAGGATGCAAAACAGGTGCTGTGAGCAGTTTGAACATTGATGTTGCGGCACTGAAAAAATATTTCCAAAACATGTTTTTTTTTTTTTTTTAAATGTATTTGTTTTATATATTTTCACAAACACTTGGGCAGACTTCATTTTTGAATGCCACTGGACAAAGGATGCCAAAATAGATGTTTAATCCTTAACTAATTCGAACCAAATCCCTCATTTTTGCATCCTGCCACATATGCAGAAATGGAGAAGTATTCACATTCACAGTTAAGAGTGAGTGTTACCTTTTCCCCCCCTGTCTTCCAGACACATTGTTTTATTTTAGACAGCCCCTGCCACCGCCTGTATCACCCACACACACCAATCATACGCCACCCACACTGCCAACCACCATCGAACCCACACATAAATCAGGACTAGCCAACGTTGCTCAAATACTAATCCAGCGATTGAATTGGCTGCAGGATAATGTGAAGGACATTTTCTCCGCTTTGGTAAGCAAACAAATTACGAAGAGAGATCTGACCCTTTTGTTCAAACAGCACATTTCTTGAAAAATACAATGATCAACTCAATTGAAGACTGAACTTCACAGACCAGTGCACTATTCCACTCTGAACATGATTTGAACAAGTACTGGACTGTACCTGACACACAAGTGAAGATTTTGACATCAATGGTCGACAATGGTAGCGAATGAGTAAATGGCACGATCGTTTCAATTTTCAACTTTCTTGGATGTTTCAGGAAATACCCACTTGGTCGGATCTTAAATAATGCACTTCAGATAACGGTGGTAAACTACATTTTTTTGTTCGCACAGGCATGTCAGGATTGTTTTATACAAGAGTTAGCATCGTGCAGCATACAGTATGTCGTACGTGACGCCAAAAGGTTGAATTTTGGAAGAGGACGCTTTGATTTAAACAAGATATAACAATAACTTTGTCACATCAAAACCTTGCCTTGCTGCCTCATATTAGCTTCAGTAATGTCGCGGACTCACAATGTTCCAAAAACTGGTCAATATGCACCCTCATTCTTGTGCTATCTATCGTTTGGTATCCAAATGCATTTATGTCATGGCACACATTATTCAGAGTCCGACCGTTTAAGACTCCAAATCGCTTCAATATCATGTTATTTCACAGTCACCGTATATTACGCTAGGTTTAGAGCACAGATTCAATGGCTGGAAAAAACACAATCCCATTCCCGTTCCCTATGGTAAGTGCGTCAGGTATTAAGATGTGATTTTCGAAACTCAAGCAGACAGATTGATTTGGGTTTCTTATTGAAACCATTTGTCATTAGAGTGGCACAAATGAAAGCGATAGAAAATAAACACATATCGTATGATGCAAAAGTCAAGGAAAGGGGGGGGGGGTGGGTTGGGGGTTCCATTGCGTTTTTTGTTTTAGCAGTGCCACGTTGACCATAAAGTAGACTGCAGACCTCCATCAAAAATATATAAAAGATCAACTATTAGGACACAGATGACTCACCATCATCTTGAGTGCTGAATAATTATCATCTTTTTAAATGGAAATATTTGGACCTGCCACTTCCTCACCATCATCTGCCGTGTAAAGTATCGGTATTTGGACAGATGCACGCTTCATTCTCACACATGGGCCTGATGTGCGCAGCGTCAGGTTTGTTGGCAGACAGGCGCTAATTACAAGATGATTTACTGTACGTGTCGTATAAGCAGTTGATTTAATCTCCGTTTCTCATCGTTCAAGAATGCTGTCCATTCAAGTCAAAGGGGAAAACAAGGAAATGCACTATAATCTCTTAGCTGTTTTTTTTCCTTTCTCTCACTCTCCCCTACCCTTGCACCCTCAAAATGCATGATCAAGGTTTAAGTCACGTGAGGTTTGTGGGAAATTAAATTGACCTAATTAGGCCATCGGATCTCCCAAACCTTCCCTGGATGAGACAAATTTCTCATTCAAAGCTATGCGTTACTGTTGACTGTATTTACACGTCTGAGGGAATCTTGCGTCAAGAAAGTAGGACAAGTCGTGAATTACCCTTGTGGTTGGAAAAAAAAAAAAGATAATCTGATCTTTTTTATTTATTTATTTATTTTCGCATCATCATATAATTACTTTCTATTCAGTGTTTGCAAACCCAGGAACAAAAATAAGTAATCAGTGGGATTAACAAGTGTTGGTTTGATTAATACCAACACATAGTTGCTTAGGCTACATGATTCAGTGGTGACTCAAACTGATTTTGAAATCGACCTTTTTCCAGATTGGGGTAAGAACAGGTCAAATCTATGGATGCTGCTCACACCTGAGTAAAATCAACGGGACTATTCACCACCAGCCCTTGTGAATGCCCATACCAGACGTTTTTTGGGTGTTTAGGGACACCTGGAACTGCCAGACAACCGCAGAGACAAACTAGCATCTGGGTTCACATTGACACCTACGGACAATTCCGTGTGTTCCACTAACCTGCCATGTATGTTTTTGGAAGGAAACTGGAATACTCAGAGAAAACCCACTCAGGTATGGGGAGAACATGACAACTCCATATACAGGTAAATCTCAGAAAAAAATAGAATATCGTGAAAGAGTTCATTAATTTAAGTATTTGAATTTAATAGGTGAAATGACTATATTTCACGCTTTTGTTATAATTTTGATTATTATGGCTTACAGTTTATGAAACCCCCAAAATCAGTCTAAAAAAATTGAATATGACATGAAATAAACAGAAAAATGAAACAGGCTTTGGGTACTTTTAGCTGAATGAGCAGGTGCCAAGTCCTCTTGAAGAATGACATGAGCCTTTCAAAAGAGCTGATCTGCCGAAGGAAGAACTTTATAAAGCACAGTGGACCAAAACCAGAAGATGACAGGGCACCCTAAACCACAACAGGCTGTGGAAACTTCACACTGGACTTCAATCATTTTAGGTTGTGGGCCTCTGTTTTCTTTCTCCATACTCAAGGACCTTTATTTCCAAATGATACGCCAAATTTGCTCTAATCAGAAAAGAGGACTTTGGACCACTAGTAGAACCCTGCACATCTCTGCTCAATGAGATATAAGTGCTCACCAGTTGACCACCAGGTGTCAGAGATAAGACAGTCAGACACTGTGGCCGAAGACTCGAACCCAGAAAGATTGGCCCTACTGCTGGCAGGAGACGTAGCCTTTCCTATTTATTGAGAGTACATGCAAATTAAAGTGATACATTAGTAAAACATAGTTTTCTTGATTAGAATACCACACCTCTTGAGTTCTTAGCACGAACAGCTGTAGGCAATAAAACATTGTGTTGTCCGTGAACTGACAAATTTGTAACCTGGCTAATGAGCTCTTCCTGTGCAGGATGTTCAAGTCGTAAATAACTTTGGTGATAAAGGGTATCCCAAGTACTAAATTCTGTGCAAAGCCAGATCTCCGAGATGAGGCTGAATGTTTAACTTGCTGTGTCTGTTGACCTGATTGACCCCAGGTTGTCTGTGCTTCAATTGTGTATTCAGTCTCACATGTTGGCTAAGCATATAAGAGCCTGCAATTTGATCCAGAAAAATATGAATTCAGATTGATTCAGAAAAATATGATAACTTCTTATTCTGTCTAATCTCTATCACCAGGACACCCATAGTTCGAAATATCATTGAAAACAATATATATGAATCTCAAGGTTCTCACTCTCATGAAAAGTCTCGAAAAATCAGCCTTGGAACGCCTGTAATGGTACCAACAACCATGCCCAAAAACCATTGGTCACCTTGAGTCGTGTCATTAAAAACAAATAGCTCTCTTGTCTGCAACCACACAAACTACACCTGCAACCCATCCACAGCGCTGCCTCATAATGGTCTGCATCAGGGTGAGGGCTATGAGAATCATGGTTGTAATGCATATGAATTGGGACCACACAGATATACACACCCACACCCACTGCTGTCCCTCTACAACAACTGTAAGAATCAATCTCAGACTCTCAGCTGGTCTAAAGCAATCAGTGTGATGGGATTCCACTCGCTTCTTACTTTACATATTCAATCTGTCTCAATCTTCTGGAGATAAACACAGCTTCCCCGACTTCCTTGGCAGCAATGTGCACTGTGGCTTCATTGTAATGAGCCGTGGAGTGGCTGACAGAGCCGAGCATACAAACTCAATCTCGGTGCCTCGGAGGGTATTGGGAGGGGTAAGTGCAGCTGACCGTCGTCACTTGGAGTGTTTATGTCCCGATTCTGGATGAAGTTAAGTTTTCAACAAGGCAAAAGTAAGTGTAATTTATCTTTCGACCATTGAAATGAAAATTAACACATCTGGCTGAGGCGAACGCAGTTCTTGCTAGGCGCACACAAGCTCAGATGTAAGGATTGAGCGACTTTTCCGGGAGAAGTCCCGATGGGGCTGGAGGCCGTTTGACCATAAAGCTCTTGTGGCTGACTCTTGTGCATTCATGTGTATTTGCGTTACCCAGGGGGAAAACGGTGCAGAGAATCTACAGTATGTGAAGTCCCCTAATGGCCTACACTTCACGATAGATCGCGCAATAGGCATTTCAAAACATATTTGGGCTGAAATACAACAACAAATACAAACGGCAATAAAAAAAATAATCAGGTTAAATAACGATACAACGGTTCCTTTTTTCTCACACACATAGTCGAGCACAGCCGTGACTTAGTGACTGATACTGTCCACGGAGGTAGAAAATGTAGATTTTAGAATTAAACAACATATGATCTTCTTTCTCAAGTCTTCAGAAGTACATACTTTGCTGCGTGTTTTGAGTTACTGTCGAATAACTGGATGAAGCAAATCATCACCATCGAAAGCAAAAACTATGATCTTCAGCACTTATATTAAATCAATCATGAAAATAAGTCTCTTACCTGCTGGAAAACAGATCAGGACCGAAGATGGGGTTGCATGTTCCAGGTAGAGCTCGGGAAATATATCCATTCTTTTATCTCCAGCGGACTTTGTTTGTATTGTTGGTCTTTGAACTGCGTTCGCTCAAAAGTGCATCCACACAAACATCCACAGCACGGGTCCTGTCAGAACAGAGACAATAGAACATATTATTCCAGTTTCAAATGTGTTCCACTTGCTACCAGTTAGCTGCAGAACAGAATTGAAAATTTCGCTATTGGCCGATAAATTGTGAACTGGTTTGGGTTCTGAGAAATGCTGATTGGATATCAACTCAGGAGGGGGTCTGAGGTCTGAATACTTCAGTCAATTAGTGTTGCCCAGAGTTCAAGCAAACATGGTGAAGCTGCAGTTAACTGTTATGAATGCTTAATGCCAAATCCTGCTGCCTGCCTCTTACTAGTACTCGTGAGAGGGAGCATAGAACACCTACTCTGGGTTTACTTCACTGACTGAAAAAGTACTGGTAAGTCTCTATATTGTGTTTGGTGAAAAAAAATATGTACAGTATATTTTGCCTGCCTGCTCCCAGAGTTTTTAGGAAAATAAATGTAAACAAAACCGCTTAGTAGACGTCAAGCTAAAATCGCAAGAACTGCATATACATTTTGACAACCCCGTTTGACATACAGTATACCAAAAGGTCATTTCACTCAGGAGCTATGACTGTTGGGAAATACCCTAAAATATTTAGCAGAATCTCTATCAACCATCGAAAGATATAAGCATTGAAAGTAAGTTAAAATGCCTTTAGGGTGTAGCCAATGACTGTCCCGTTGAATATCAACCAACGTGTGTCTTCTTGAATAAGACACTATTCTTAAAATAATAATAATACAAATACAATATTACTCACACTAGACAATCCTACCAAGCGGCTCTTGGATAGTGGCTGCAAAGTGCCGTTCTTTTCACTCATAACCATAAAGTACTTTTAAATGTAGCTTGTGTGTTTTTTTATGGTGCTTCTGTTGATTATTTGTCTCCAAGCTTAGATTCTTTATCTACCACACACCAATTGAAAACCAAAGCAAAAGGCAAATAAAAGTAATGATTATGTGCAGGATCAGCTCAAAATGCCCCCGCCGTGGGATGATTTGCAAGAATGATCGGCTGTTTGCACCATAGGATTTGTTGGCCGGACAGCGTTACTCAATTATGCGACGTCAATAGTCGTCAAAGGACAACTAACATTGACGCATCCTCATCGGGTTTGAAGATGCGAAGAACCAAATTGGAAAGACTGTAACATGGATGGTAAAGAAAAACATGGATATGGAATTGCAATGTATATTTTCAAGTATCATATTGCTTTCTTTATTTATTCTTGTGTGTGTGTGTGTGTTTATTTCTTGTATGTTGCATCATTCATTCTCTGTTGTTGTCAAATCAACTCTCGGATGACCCATACAAAGCTACACAGGCCGGAGAGCTGCAGTGAGTTACATCACATCAGACTTAGAGAATATTTTGTCATAACCCCCCGCCAACCAATGAGATTTCAAATAAGCCCTCCACAAAATACTGAACAAATAACTGGTTTTAATTCAAACTGCATCTGTATGACAGTGCCACTGAAGAAAAGACAGGAAGCAGAGCTGGAGGTAGCAGAGCTGAAGATGTTGAGGTTTTCTTTGGAGGTGACCAGGTTGGATAGGATCAGGAATGAGTACATTAGAGGGACAACTTATATTAGAGGCTCGAGAGAGAAATGGATTCCTTTTTTTTAATCAATACAGATGGATTTTTTCCCCACAGACACCACACACACAATATACTTTCCCTTTTCTCTCTCAAAATGATCAACTCTCAGCTACCACGACTGACTGAAACGCTAGCAGAATCCGTTATGAATTCAACTAAATTAGATTTTGTTCATACAATTAATGTCAACATAAATCGGGAAAAGTACGCAAATGCATACATTAATTTGGCCTGCATGACATTGAAAAATCCAGCGCTATGGGATTGACATTTTGTTTATTTCATGTACGGATTATGTTATGTAAATGATGCTTTTATTATTTCAGGGAATCAATTGTTTTGAAAATAATCAGGCTCGATGTATTATTGAATTAAAACACTCACATACACAATATATTGGAAAAAAAATGAATATAGGTCAACTAAAATGGATTTTTTCTCTGTTGACATGTCTATTCGCAAATTGTCTTTGACCGCACACATCTGTCATCTCATCAGTTAGCCCAAATAACATGTTGCAGTCCAGATGGAGTAACGGCGATCATCCAGATCACACAAACAGGAGATACCCACGGCACCTCGGCTCGCTTTAATTGCTCCCGCT
Source organism: Hippocampus bargibanti (assembly GCF_051943395.1). Lineage (NCBI taxonomy): Eukaryota > Metazoa > Chordata > Actinopteri > Syngnathiformes > Syngnathidae > Hippocampus > Hippocampus bargibanti. The sequence goes on along the minus strand of NC_142748.1, from coordinate 3,352,686 downwards.
ACAAAACGCAAGCAACTCAGCATAGGCGTTGAAGCTGCCAGGATCATTAGTAACTAAAATCACTTATTCCCTGTCGTTCTCCCACTTGCACTTCATTCCATTTTTTTTTTTAGGTTCAGTTCGACACACAAACACACAATCAAGCAGTTCGGCTCCAGTAGCGACAACAGAAGCCAACCAGAGGGAATAACGGGAGAAACAACAATTCATAGACATGGACTGAAGCAACCCAAGAGCCTGGACAATGTATTTGTTATTTTACGCACTATAAGGCACACCTAAAAGCATTAATTTTCCAAAAACTCCACAATGCAAACTCTATATCAATAATGCTGTATTGTATTGTATTGTATTGTATTGTATTGCCTTTAGTGATGTTCCATCTTGTGAATGCATGATGCAACCAAACACCTTTTATAACTTCGATTTAATGCACCTTATCATGTGTTGCACCCTATATATAAACACCATTTAAAATAGGCCATTCATATAATAATAATAATCATCATCATCATCATAATAATAATAATTTGTGCCGGTGAGCAGCGGCAGCCATTTGCGCCAGCGTTCACTCTACACGGAAGTAACACAGCAGCAAAGTTATGAAAGGAAGAGGAAATGAAAGAAAGAAGTGTAAAAACAAAATACAGGAGCTACGACCCAACTGCTCCCTGGATCTGGTCTCGCCATCCCTCATCTTGAACATGTTGTCGATGTCTCAATCTATATAATCCATAGCCCAAAATTAGCGTCGAACATTGATCGACTCACTGATGATCACCAGAGATATTTTGCTAGGAGCAGCCAATAATAATTGGATTGAAATAGCCTTTATTAGTCTCTCAATGGAGAGCATTTCACAGCAGCAAAGTGTTGAAAGTAAGAGGAAAGGAAAGGAAGAAGTAGAAAAATCAATTACAGGAGCTGCTGTAAAGGCAGCCACTTTTGAAGTCAAAACAACAACAACATTAAATAAATAATGTGACAATACAAAAGAGTCAGTCCATTCAATCTTAAGCACTTTCTGCAATCTTTTTGTTGTATGAAGCAGATGAGAGGATGAAAGTGTCCTTTTCAGCACTGGATCAGGGACGTCATGGTGAAATATGCACGTCTGCTGCAAGCTAAATGTTGAAAGCAAACATGAAGCTGTAGCATCCATTGGTAGAAAGAGACAGTCTCATATCTCCTGTCCCACGTTAATCCGCTTCAATTCAAATCCTCGACAAGTCCACATCCGCATAGGCGCTGTGCCCTGACCCTCCTTTCTTCTCATCTCCGCAGACTGTATAACAGTACCAATATTTCCGCTGAAGAAAGTGGGGCTGGGAAATGGCTGCCCATTATAAACGCAAAAAAAGAACAATCAATCTGGAGCTTTACAGCACTGAAAAATGCAGACAAAAATAAACTGTATCCATTCCACACGATGCACAAACACTCAAAGCGACAACAGAAAACACAAAAACAACCAAAAAAAACAGCAAGGCTCATGAGCGCACTTGCTAACGACGGTAGCATGAGACTATCATTTGTGATGAAAAACAGTCGCAACACGCTCAGAATGGAATTCCACAAGCGGGCGTTGTCCAAAATTGAAAAAAAAGGTGGAAAGTCTACTGTGACGAGGCGACGTATCATGGCTGACCTTCGACAGCGCCATGTCGCGCTTCACAAATAGCAGCAGGCGCCACTGTGACGAAAGGTAATTAGCGACAACAGACACACGTTCACACATAACATTTGTCCACATGATCGGACAATAAAATTCGCATATAATACGTACATATAACGAAAGTACACAGAAGCTCATACGCCTGCTGCATACAAGGGAAGCCTAGTGCTGGCGAGGAGGGAAATCTACAGTTCTCAAAGGTGTGATAATCAACAGCTGAGCATAACATTTTCCCAGGCACCAAATCGCGAGGATCGCACCTATGACTCAGTGCTTCTGTCACCTTCTTGCATTGTATTAAAGTAGTATAGCGATGTTTAACCCCTTCTAGGACAGCGATTTATCGACAGTGAACATCTTATCAGGTTCAAAGGTGCAAGGTTAAAGCAGCAGTACGAGTTCTGTTAATCCTCAAAATAGCGAGATTTACAGTATTTTCTGATGTATAAGGTAGACCCTCAATAAATGGTTGATTCTCAAACTTTTTCCTTATATAAGGCATACCAAGCGATAAAGCGCACCATGGATTGGATTAGCCTTGATTAGTCCCGCAATGGAGAAATGTACATTTCACTGCAGCAAAGTTATGAAGGTACGAGAAAAGGAAAAAAAGAAATAGAAAAAAAAAACAAATTAAGGAACTGCTGTAAAGGCAGCCACTCTCGCGGCATCATCTTGAAGTCATTCAATCCTAAGCACTTTCTGCACCCTATTTGAATGTATTAAGCAGCTCTAGATGAAAAAGGATAGGATCAAAGCATCATTTTCACCAGTGGATCAGGGACGTCATAGTGGAATGTGCATGTCTGCTACAAACTAAATGTTGAATGCAAAAATTAAACATCCATTGACGACAAGATATTGTCTCACATCTCCTGTCCCACGTAAATCTGCATCAATTCCAAGCCGCGACACATTCGCGCTCTGTGCTCATTTCTTTTACAAATATATAAATATATCAAAGTTCTCCAAATATAAGGCACACCACATTATAAGGCGCTCAAGTCGACGCTGGGGTTCCGCACTACTTCTTCTACTGGGGAAAAATGGAGTTGATGGCTGCAGACAGTAGTTGTGAGACCTCAATATTACTTCAGATATAAGGTGCAGGGTCATCTTTTGAAGGATTTTGGGTGTGCCTTACACACCGGAAAATACTTTAACTTGAGTCATTTGAGAGTGAACTACGCTCTGAACTGATTGCCAGCCAATCAAAGTTTTGCCAAAAGTATGCAATTCAGAAACCGAATCATCTTTATTGGCCAAGTGTGTAAAACACACAAGGAATTTGTCTCTGGTAGAACACGCTGCACTAGTATCATCATAAAATATTGCAAGAAGCTCTATACCGTTACAGTATACAGTAAAGTCTCGTTATATCGATATTCAAGGGAGTCCGAAAAAATATCGATATAACCGGGACTATCGATATATCCGACCCTGTTTGCATGTAATTTTCTCCGTGCGTGCATAGAAATAGTATCGATATAACCGGGACTATCGATATATCCGATATCGATATAACAAGACTTTACTGTATTCGGGTTCCTGTTTAGAGAGTTTAAACGTCTGTTGGATTTGGTGCGCATGGATCGGTAGCGCCTGCATGAGGAGAGTAGCTGGAAAAGGTGGTGGGCAGGGTGCGAAGGGTCCAGTCGGATTTTCCGCACCCTTGTTTCGATTATTGCAGTGTGCTCAATGGACAATTTAAATTCTAACATGCATGTTATTGAATGCCGGATGAAGACAATATTGCTTTGAGTCTTCTTTTGATTAGGTCCCTGTAGGACCTCCCACTTTCTAGTCCCAACACCGCATTTTGAAATCCAAAGCCTTTGTTCCCCCCAAATCATTTCAGCAAGGACTTGGTGAACTTCCATCAAACGTTTACATTTTACACAAATGAAAGGCGTCTTTTCAAATCTGCAGCAACCCGGCACTCATGCATTCATGAAATGCACCTGTTTGACAGTAATATGTATGGAGTCCGCTAAAGATGGCGTCAACCTTCATGTTCACCTCCAATGACCGTTTTTTCAGACAAGCCCCCCACCACCATCACCATCGCCGGCGCCCCTCGTCATGTCACATCAATGACAGACTTGAAAAAAAAAAAAAATGGATGAAGGCAACCTTCACTGGAAGCATACAAGATGGATCTGCTTGGACATATTCAGTGAAAGAAGCTTCCTCAACCGCACTTTCTCTCCTGCTCATCGCCAGTTTCTCAACGACTTTTATATATCTTCTCATCCAGTTATTTACTGGATCATTCAGCAGACAGTCAGAAAATGCATTGTAACCTTGAGAGTTGAAAGCTTCCATTGGAAGTCAATTTCTTGTATCGTCTTTCACACGCAGGCGACATGGGTTCATTCATGGTGTGACTGGGAATATGCCACGCCCCTTTTTGACCTCAAAATATCAACATGCTACAATTTTCATGAGTACATCCCCTTTAAATCAACATTTAACTTTGCCGGTCCTGTCACTTCACTGCCATCCCATTTTTTTCACCACACTGCACACCACCACCACTATTAAAGGGTCATCAGTTCTGCCTGTAAAACATCCTCTTCCCATGATTTAGAATCCAATTACAATCCCATTCCAGCTCCCGCGTCTCCTCTTAATCACTCCATGAGTTCAAATCATGCCTGTCCTGATCAGTACTGTTAACGTAACTCCAACTGGCGGGTGGATTGAACATAAAAAAAAAAAAAGTTATCTTTCTAACGCGACATGCAAACATGCGCTCTGATTACATGCAACAAGAAGCAGAGTTGAGGTCCAATGTAATTTTAGCCCACCTATCCATTTTATCACTTTATCTTCATTGAACTGAGTCAAAAACTATCTATCTATCTATCTATCTATCTATCTATCTATCTATCTATCTATCTATCTATCTATCTATCTATCTATCTATCTATCTATCTATCTATCTATCTATCTATCCATCCATCGTTATTCTTTTATATTTATTCATTTATTATTTTTTATTCATCTATGTATTTGATCATTTATCAGAATCAGAATCATCTTTATTGCCAAGTATGTAGAACACACAAGGAATTTGTTTCCGGTCGAACACGCTGCACTAGTATCATCATCAAAAAATTGCAAAAAAATGTATGTTTAATGGCAAAAAAAAATGTATTATGTATATAGTTATTCATTATTTCATTTATGTATTCATTCATTCCTGTATTTATTCATTTGTATGTGTCTATTTATTTGTTTATTTATGTATATTTTAATTCATTGCTTTATTTATTTATTTGTTTGTTTATTTTTTTACTTATTCCTTTATTAATTTATTAAAATCATCTATCTATCTATCTATCTATCCATCCATCCATCCATCCATCCATTCATCCATCGTTATTCTTTTATATTTATTCATTTATTTATTCATTCATTCATTTATTATTCATCTATTTATTTGATTATTTATCAGAATCAGAATCATCTTTATTGCCAAGTATGTAGAACACACAAGGAATTTGTTTCCGGTCGAACACGCTGCACTAGTATCATCATCAAAAAAATTGCAAAAAATGTATGTTTAATGGCAAAAAAAAAAATGTATTATGTATATATTTAGTCATTATTTCATTTATTTATTCATTCCTTTATTTATTCATTTTTATGTGTCTATTTATGTATATTTTTATTCATTGCTTTATTTATTTGTTTATTTATTTACTCATTCCTTTATTAATTTATTAAAATCATCTATCTATCTATCTACAGTATATATCTATATTATCTATTATAGATCTATATATTCACATATATTCACACTTTAACACACTTTTTACATGCATACATACAGAGTCATGATATCACAGTAATTTAATTTTTTTTTTTCCCAGTCCCACAATCACCATTGATTCAAATCAATTTTTAACATGGAAATCAATTGAAAATGCTATTTGACTTAAAATAACTGTATTTATATATTCACTTCAATCCAACAACTCGCAAGCATGCAAAAGAGGTGGCCAGGGAGGCGACTCTACAGTTTCAGAAAAACATAAATTATTGCAAAACAAATTATTGTTACTGGTCAAAACACCATATGTATGCATAGCTACAATTGATTTTTTTTCTTTACATGATGAATTATATAGTATGTATATAATGTTTTAAAATATATATATATTTGGCACATTAATATCCTGCTTACCAATGACGTCTTAAACACAAACTCTCCTACTGTGGAATATCGGTATGCTTCACTGGAAAATTGATTGTTTGAGTCCTCCCCCAATGCCCCCAAGAACTTTCATCTTTTTTTTTTTTTGTTTTTCAATTTACTTCAGATTGATCGCCAGCTCCTTCCTGTTGCTTCAAGTAAAGTTCACGTCGCCTGTGGTTAAAAGAGCAAAAATGATGTGTGGAAGACAAGAATGGGGCTTCCTTTGATTCTAAACCAGGATTGTCACACTAATGGCATTAAGCCGTTTTTTCCTAGCGGTACCATACGGTCATACCGCAAAATGTATGTGTCGTAAAAATAATTCTAAATATTTCAACTATGTGATGCTAATTTTATTTTGGTCTGAATTTTGTTGTTGGCTTTGTTTACTTATCACTTACTTCAGGTCGGCGACTGAAGTGTTTCCCTACATGTATGTATACCATTACATTTATTTATTTATGTGTTTATTTATGTATTTATCAATCAATTTGTCAATCAATTTGTCAGTCGATTTGTCTGTCGATTCGTCCGTCGATTCGTCCGTCGATTCGTCCGTGTATTTGTCCGTGTATGTGTCCGTGTATGTGTCTGTCCATGTGTCTGTCTATGTGTCCATCCATGTGTCTGTCTATTTTTCCGTCCATGTGTCCGTCCATGTGTCTGTCTATGTGTCCGTCTATGTGTCATTTGTCTATCCATTGGTCTATCCATTGGTCTATTCTATTCATTTTTCTATTTATTTATTTTTCCATTTATGTATTTATTTTTTTATTTATTTGTGTGTCTATTTATTTACAATAATAATAATACATGTCATTTATAAGCGCCTTTCAAAACTCTCAAGGACACTTTATGTATGTGACTATTTATTTGATTATTTATTTTTGTTTATACATTTATTTATCTATTTATTTAGTTAGCATTTGTCTATCCATTGGTCTATTCATTTTTCTATTTCTTTATTTCTTTTTTCTTTCTTTCTTTATTTATATTTGTGTGTCTATTTATTTACATATGTGTCTATTTATTTTATTTTTTTTATTTCTACATTTATTTATCTATTTATTTACTTAGCATTTTTTCATGTATGTATTTATTTATTCATTTATTATTTATGCTCAATAAACAGCCTCAATAAAGTTATCTATATTGCGATTAGCCATCGTCTTTTTTTTTTTTCTTAACCTGCAGATTGGATGCAAAATTCGGATTTTGTCAAACCTAATAAATAAAACATGTACAGTAGAGGAAATAATATATGCTATAATGTCCAATCTTGTAAAACTATACAAAATATGATTTGACAGTACTGTACACCACATCTGTATTGTCTCCCCTGAGACATCATACATAGGCCTTTGTTTTTTAATCATGATAATGAGGACGCTTTACCATGTAAGCCAATATTGTTCGGATAGAGAAGCTGCTTATACATTGACCTCGTTTCAACTTGTCTCTTTGATGTTCACCTTCGCAACACTAAAAGCTCGATCCTAACGTTGAATTGTTGGGGAAAAAAAAAAGCAAAGCGAAAGCTTTATGTCCTATAGGAGAAATAGGGAAGAAGAAATTGTATAAGAATTGATTAGAACTATTCCAAGATGGCAAATCTATTGCCCAGAGCCTGGTGAGGCTTCATCATTTCAAGTCACAAACAGCGAAGAAAATAAAATAATAATAAATAAACAAGCACATTGTGTTCATGTTCTACCTATTCCTGATCCTGTTTTACATATTTTCTTTCAATATGCCCGACTGAACTCAGACTTCTTAAGATCCTGATAAAAAAAAAAAGCTTCCGTGCATATCCCATAGCAATTATATAATTGTTATATAATAATTGTTATTTTTAATTATTTATAATAATTGTTATATACACTAATTGTTATTATAATTGTTTTTTTCTTGTTTGGGTGCTGATAAAGCAATGTTTTTTTTTTTTATATATAAACCAATATGTATGTATTGCATTGTATTTTGGACAGCCGCCCTCATTTCAAACTCATATAACTCAAAAGCCATATAATTTAGGAACTAGCTCTTTTTTTCTGATGAAAGAATAGAGATTAATGTTTCTTATGTTGCATTGAATGTTAATATAATCCTGATAATTCAAAATTCGGTGGATCCTGGAATTCAAGTGATCATGACAAAAACCCTGGCACTGGAGCACACACTTTTGCACATGACTGGCAGTGAATGAGTTAAATGTATTTATTTATGTATGTATTTATGCATGTATTTCTGTATGAATTTATGTATGTATTTATTTAGGTATTTATTTATGTGTATATTTCTATACTTATTTATTTATTATGTATAGATTTTAAAGCAACCCTGAACACCATAGTCAATGCAATATGGCTTAAATATATGTAGAAAAATCAGCGAAAATAAATAGCGTCTGGCAGTGAATGATTTAAATCTTCATGTCAACAATTTTAAAAAAATGTGAAACTGCAAATGGTCAATCGGTCAGACACATAAAGACTCTCTGGGTTGTAAGTTCATTTGCCGTGTTGCGTACCCACTGGTCATCAACACCCAGAATCCAGCATGTAACACCATTTTCTGGTCAGCAGCCACTGATCAATTTGCCTTGACATGTCATTTTCTCAGCCCGCCCACCCGGAACTTCTACAGAAACCTACCATAAAGGCAACACTGTTAAAATTAAAGCTCTAAGACTGCTTTGTGAAACAGTCAAGGATAAATAATGACCGAAGAGGCAAGCGGATACACGCTAGGCCTCAGATGCGGCTGCCGTGTCATTTCCAGAATCCATGCCATTTTTATAGATTTATGCATCGGGTTCAAATGGGCGAGAGCGAGGACACGTTCCCGCTTTTCTGTATTGAACGTGCCTGTTCGTGGGTGAATGCACAAAGTGACATGCATTGCAAAACAAGGCCCAGCGGAACTCCGTGTGAGTACATGAACATTAATAGCAACGCAGGTGTGTTGTACATGTTGTAGGCATTAAGTCCACAAGTGCAGAAAAGACTCACTGGTATAAGCTTGTGATTTTTTTTTCTACTCAAAAAAAGTTTGTTTAAGCCTACCTGTTACATCCATGCAAAAATCGACAAGGAAATTGGTTGCAGGTGATGGCTGGATTGACGAGTTGATGATATCCACACGATCTTGATCCTTCATGCTTGAAAATTAGCTTCAAAAATGTCAACAGTTTGCAGTTACCAAACCAAACAAAACAGGAATACACTCCCCAATGTTCCATTGAGTCCATGCACACCACACCTGAAGCAGCCATCTTGGTTTTGATCTTTGATCTTTGACCTTTGACCTTTGCAAGGAGTGCACACATTTAAGCGCAGTAGCTGAACCTGGCCTGTAGGGGGGGCATATGTAGATTTCAACAGCAGGATTTGAGTACAATGTTAAATTTGAGTAATAATTGAGCAAGTTGTTGGCAACAAGTGTACAAAAAAAAGACATAATTATGTCATTTCTTCAGGGAAATTAGCACAATAAAACATTTCCCTCTTTTATGGTGAGTTATAGGGTTTCAGACAAGCAGCATTTCTTAAATGGGCGAGTAATTTCTATTTTTAAGGCAACTTTACAACTATATGTGGCTATAATTGCTAATTGTCACAGTGCCCGGAAATGACTCAAATGCACAGGCAAAGTGTGTGTAGGGGGTGGGGGGGGGGGGTTCAAAATATCTTTCCAATAGGTCTTTATTGAGCCACCAAGTCAAAGTGAAGTCTCTTGAAACAAAAACGTGACACTTTGAGTCATAGACAACGCTCACTTTCTTCTTCTTTTTTCACCTCCATTCAAGGTTGATAAAAAAAAAAAAGAAACACATTGACCCACAGTTTCAAGTTTTACCGAGTCCAATCTGCCCCTCGTGGACCCGTCGTCTGGTACTCTGCATATGCATGAGCCTCGATTATCCACACTTGGGTGTCACGCAGACACTCTCCTTGCACTCTTAACTGCTTCACTACGAGTGTTTTAAGTATTTTGTTATGACATTCATTTTTTGTAATGCGCCCGCTGTGTTCAATCCAATTAGGAAACATTAACCCCTAATCCTTAAACAAGACATTTCTGTAGTGGCGTCAACCTGCAATGCAATCATTCTTGGCTCTGATGATGTCATACGTGTTGTGTCAGTGGTGTGTACAACCCAAATCCTTGAGTATGATCATTATTGGACATGATAATGCACATTCATCGCCCTTGTTAAATATTCAATGGAAACACAAAGAATACATTACCTGGTGGTCCACACCGAAGATTGTTAAATGTCTATATTGCTTGTCGAGCTGGAGGTGTCGTCAGTTGATTTTTTTTGGGGGGCGGGGTCTTCCCTCGCCGGCCAATCATAGGGTACATACATGGATAATAAACAATGCGAATGTACAGAGAGGCAGAGAAAAATCTCAATGGAAAGCCCGAACTACGTTCCCGGCCAATCGGATTAGCTGTAATAAAGCAGTCCGGAATCAATCACTTGCTATAGATCAGCTATCAATACAGCTGTGATATACACTGTAGGCACTGTGACGAGACACAATTTGACTACAAAAAAAAGCATAGTCAGAAATAAAAGCCAGCATCTCAGATCGGCAGCTCTTTGTGAGGGAAGAGGTGATTTGGTCCAGCCTCTTGGAATTGGTCATCTTCTATATTTAAATACGCCGTCATCACCTTGGCTGACAGTTGGCTATAAAGTCATATCATGCTCTTAAAGTTTCCATGTTAACAGTTGAAAAATAAACGGTTTTAGGTGTGTTAAAGGTCGCCACTTTGGGGTTCCGGTCTGGGTTCTTGGTGCTGTCCGCGACCTAGTCTTGGAAAGCGCGATGATGTTTTGGAGCGGGGTGTCTTGGGGGCGCTGTCGCTGGTCTGAAGTGAATCCCTAAATTGCGAATAGAAAAGAGAATTGAAGCGGACATTTTTTTTTTAATCTTTAATGATGCAGAAAACCTGTTTGGAATCATAGCACTCATTTGAGATTCCACAAGCGTTTCGTGAAACGCGATCACGTTCGTATAATAAATGACACATCATTTACATGTTTGATCATGTGATCTGATTGCGGCTGTTTATCACAGTTTTGATACCAGCTGCGTGTCAATTAGCTCAACATGCTGGATGGATGCATGGCTTGAGGAACCCGCGATGAAAGGAGCGTCAGTGCAGTGCACCAGTGCGTATCTGCAATTGTCGCAGCTTGGAATTGATGCGGATTTACGTGTGACAGGAGATGTGAGACAATCTCTTTCGTCAATGGATGCTACAGGTTTGCTTTCAACATTGAAGATTGTAGCAAACATTGGGTTGGATTGGATTTGCTTTTATTAGTCTCGCAGTGCACATTTCACCAGAACATCCCAGATCCACTGGTGAAAATGATTCTCCTCTTTCATCTAGAACTACTTCATACAATAAAAAGGGTGTAGGAAATGCTTAAGAATGAATAACTATGTCTTTGTGTTGTCATATTATTTTGTTTTTTTCAGCTCCTGTATTTTTTCTACTTCTTCCTTTCCCCTTCCTTCCATAACTTTGCTGCTGTGAAATGTACATGTCTACACTGCGAAACTAATAAAGGCTAATCCAATCCAATGAATTTTTGGACACCATCAGCCTTTTTCAAAAATGTTCCCCAAAGGTAAATCTTCAAATCACTCGCCAGTCACTGACGCAACACATATCTCAGATCTTAAGACTTTCAATTCCTTCTTTGGCGAATAGAACCTCGCCGCAGCGATCATATAGTTGTTTGTGACAAGTGAGCCTTGATCCCCAACGAGCAGCGGATGACTCTGAGGATAAAAGACGGCAGTGAAAAGCCACAATGCGGAGTTAGTGAAGCGTGTTATCGGCACCCTGGCGTGTCGCTCTCCACAGCATCTCGAGCCGGTCACCCCTTCACCTGCGGCGCGTGATGACGCAAACAGAAGTTCAAGTACTGTTTTGGCAAAAGGACCGCTGCGAATTTTGAAATGGTAGCAACAAACGACTGTACAAGAAGGTCCACATATTCAAAGGAAAATGAAAGTCATTTTCAGTGCAACTCCATGCAGTTTTTTTTAACTCCCCTTTACACACAAGGAAAAACAAACAAAACAAAAACAGATAAATACAGTAAAGTCTCGTTATATCGATATCGGATATATCGATAGTCCCGGTTATATCGATACTATTTCTATGCACGCACGGAGAAAATTACATGCAAACAGGGTCGGATATATCGATAGTCCCTGTTATATCGATATTTTTTCGGACTCCCTTGAATATCGATATAACGAGACTTTACTGTACATAAATAAACAAATACAGTAAAGTCTCGTTATATCGATATTCAAGGGAGTCCGAAAAAATATCGATATAACCGGGACTATCGATATATCCGACCCTGTTTGCATGTAATTTTCTCCGTGCGTGCATAGAAATACGTAGTATCGATATAACCGGGACTATCGATATATCCGATATCGATATAACGAGACTTTACTGTACTTCAAATTTATTTACTTAATAATAATAATAATAATAATAATAATAATAATAATAATAATACATTTAATTTCAAAGCGCCTTTCAAAACGCTCAAGCACACTACAGTCACAGGATTTTTGTGTGCGGGTGAGCAGCGGCAGCCATTTGCGCCAGCGTTCACTCTACCCGGAAGTAACACTTGACACTCCAAGTATGTTTCGCATTGCTGTATTTTTCCGCACTATAAGGAAGTGTCGAGTATAAGGGCCCCCTTCAAAGAATGGCCTATTTTAAATCTAATTTTTTTTTTTTTTACAAATATTGTTTATACTTATCATATACAGTGATACCTCAGCTTACGAACGCTTTAGCTCATTAACTTTTCACCTTACGAACATTAAATTTGCGAGAATATAATCTTGGCATACAAACTAGTTTTCGGCGGAAGAACCAAACCACACAGCGCCACGGTTGCTGGCAGACTAGTTTTCCACACCCCCTTTGAGTGCAGACATAGTTGGCTATCGAGTGGAGTACTTTTGCTATCATGGGACAGAAAAAGACCCCACTCCAGGCTCGTGTTAAGTCAAAGAGGACAAAAAAGAAAATTACGGTTGAGCAGAAGAAGGAGATCATCGAAAAACACGAACGAGGTGTGCGTTTGTGTGACTTAGCGCCCCAGTACCATTACGCTAAGTCGACCACTGCTACGTGCGGCTAAGGGTGTTTCTGTGTTGTCTAAGCAACGGTCTCGGGCAATAGAAGAGGTTGAAAAACTTATGTTGATTTGGATGAATGAAAAGCAGCTAGCAGGGGACAGTGTGAGTGAGAAAGCACGGCAACTTCACTCGGATATCATCAAGAGGCAACCTGGAAGTCAGTCATCCATTGAAAACTACCATCACAAAGGGAAAGAAACCGACTTTATTATACGTAACAGTTTGCTTCTTTAACTACGATGCAACAGCACATTTATTATACATAAAATAAGGTATATGTCGTGTATTTTTAAGACTTATTTCATAGAAAATTATGTTTTATGGGGACCTGGGAACTGATTATTCTTATTTTAATGGTTTCCTATGAGAAATAAATGTTTGGAAGATTAACTTTTCTGTTTACACACACTTTCTGGACCAATTATATTCGTGAACTGAGGTATCACTGTATATATGCATTTATTAAACATATATTATGCTTGACAAATTAAATTCAAGGATTTTAATTCCTTTAAGCGTTTACCGGTAAATTATGGTTTTTTATTTGTGTTGTTTTGTATGACAAAATATTTATCCATTTATTTATTGACACTTCACAATACCACATTTTCATCATTTGCAACCTCTCATTGTGTTTCCTCGCGATTGGCCCTCAACTCGACAGTGATGCGTTTATGGTTTATTCAGAATACACACTTCTCTCAGTCTAAATTCCCGTCTTATTGACTTGCTGCCTCAGGGGAGAAAAAATAAACAACGTGTTGAGGACCTTTGTTTTGCTGTCAAGAGCAGTTTGGGGCAGTTTGACTCCAGAATAAAGATGTAACCTTTTGTTGTGCCACATTAGGCATTGTGTGCGTGTGTGTGTGTGTGTGTGTGTGTGTGTGTGTGTGTGTGTGTGTGTGTGTGTGTGTGTGTGTGTGTGTGTGTGTGTGTGTGTGTGTGTGTGTGTGTGTGTGTGTGTGTGTGTATGACTAGTCTTGTGAGGACCACTAACATTTTATACCATACGTTTGAGGACAATTTTAACAAGTGAGGACCTTTTGGCCGGTCTTCACAAGTTTTTGATTCTAAAGGCTTCTAGAGGGTCTATATATGCATCTATTAAAGTTCCAGAAAGGTCCTCACAAATTCACCCAAAATGATTTTTTTGGTGTGTATTTTCATTTCACTTGGATACACACACGTTTTACTCACTGTGTGTGTGTGTGCGTGGTTAATGAGAGGAAAAAGTTCATACCACAAAAATTAAAACAATATTTTAACCAAATTCACTACAGGGGTGAGGACTTTGAATGTACCCATACAGAAACCTCACTCCTGCTGTTATTTCAGTTTCAAGTCCACTTTTTATTTCTTTGTTTTTAAAGAAGTTGAAGTGGGAAATGGTGTCATTTAGTGTTCAAATGTAACACAAGTTCTTCTCTAAACTTATCAGCAACGGTGGTCCTCACTCCTTATCTGGAGTTATCCGGACCTCACAAAACCATTGAAACAGGAATGCGCGTGTGTGTGTGTGTGTGTGTGTGTGTGTGTGTGTGTGTGTGTGTGTGTGTGTGTGTGTGTGTGTGTGTGTGTGTGTGTGTGTGTGTGTGTGTGTGTGTGTGTGTGTGTGTGTGTGTGTGTGTGTGCTTGAATGGACAAGAAAGAGAAAAAAAATGGAGATGGAATAATTTATCCGACATGTACTAGTTGCAAACTCTTCTTCTGTCAAGACAATCAATTAGTTTGTATCTTGTGTGTGTGTGTATGAATGCGTGTGCCTGTGTGTGCCTGTGCACGAGTGCTCCACACATGATTGTGTGTACCTGCTTGCTCTAATTATGTTCTCCCTGCAGTCAAACGAATAACATTTCAATAAAGCCCGGCAAAGCCTGCTCAGTATTCAAGTCAGTAGCGTTTCGAAATGCAACGATAACCAGCACAAGGCAAAAATAAATAACGTTCAAAGGTCTGCTGACATATTTCGATGCTTTATCCAAGATATGCTCGATGAGTATGTCATTCGCCACTCGGAATTATTTTTGCATGGTTTGTGTTTACAGTACAGTGATACCTTGGCTTAAGCACTTAATTGGTTCCCAGACAGAGTGTGTAAGGCGAAAAGTGTGTATCCCAAAAAAGAATTTCCCATAGGAAACCATTAAAATGAGAATAATACGTTCCCAGGTCCCCATAAAACACGACTTTCTAATTTTCTAAGCCTTAAAACTACACAAAATGTACCTTATTTTATGTATAATAAATGTGCTATGGTATTATAATTAAAGAAATAAACTGTACTGTATAATAAAGTCGTTTTATTTACCTTTGTGATGGTCGTTGATGGCTTGATGGAATGGAGTGGCCGGTTTCATCAGCATTAAACACTTGATGAGGAACGTAACCTTCTTTCACCATCTTGAGAAATGATCCCTTGTAGGTGCTTTCTCTGTGATAATTGTATCTAGTTCCTCGTCAATTGTTTAGCTAGGTTCATAGCTTTTTGCATCAAGTGTACAGATGGCTTGCGTGGGTTATTTGTGGAGCCTGATTGATGGGATATTTTAAACTTGCTACAAGTTGAAACTTTCTCACTGTCATCTGCCTGTATCTTTAATGTTTAAACCACCTCCCCTCACTGCTGCGTTCTTGACCAATCACGTGGCTTCATCCGAAGACTGGGGGCGAGGAACAGAGGACAAAAACAGTTGGCTGCGAATTCATTGGAGGCAGCTCCGTGTGCGAAAAAAGTTCGTATGCCAAGGTAAAATGTTCATAAATGTAAAGTAATGTAAATGTTCGGCAACTGAAAAGTTCGTAAGCCAAGGGGTTCGTAAACCGAGGTATCAATTTATTTAAAATTTTAAAAAATCCTGTATTAAGACCATGATAGGACACTACAGTTAGCAGTCCAGCTCGGCGACCACAAAACCATTTTGTGGGTCCAAGTCCAAGCAAGAAACATTTCTATCTTGCCTTGTAGTTATGAAGGCGATATATTTACAGAGTCTCTCGTTGGGATAAGCTAATGAGACTTCCATGCTTTGACTATTGAGAGGGGCCTCTGGGCCTATTTCCATTCTATTCGATAATAATAGTGTCATGCATTTGCTTTAATCGCTATCTCTCATTTTAATGTTCAGATTTTTCCAACGATATATTGATTTTAATTAAAAACCCTAATGGTATTTTATTTTCTCACCCCACCCTAGACAATAATACTCGCAACAAATGTGGAACTATGTCAAAGTTGTGTTAAGGATAAAAAAAAATAACAAATTCCAAGACTGAATGTTAACTCATTCACTGCTATTCACGAATTTATTCGGGAATTGAAAATATGACGTAAAGCGTCATCCTCAAATGTGTTCTTTTTTTCTTGCTTGGGTGCCGATAAAGCGCTGGCCATGGCATCTGGCAATGTTTTTGCCCTTCCACAAGAGGGCAGCATTTTCCTTTTTTCCATGTTAGCGCATTGTTAAAGCCCTACATAAACTAATATGCAATATAAGTATTGCATAATACAGTAAAGTCTCGTTATATCGACATCGGATATATCGATAGTCCCGGTTATATCGATACTATTTCTATGCACGCATGGAGAAAATTACATGCAAACAGGGTCGGATATATCGATAGTCCCGGTTATATCGATATTTTTCGGACTCCCTTGAATATCGATATAACGAGACTTTACTGTATTTTGTACAGTAGGCCTCATTTCAAACACATATAACTCCAGACCCATATAATTTAGGAATTAACTTTTTTTTTTTCGGATGAAACAAGATAATCTAAGGTTTCTTATGCTGTATTGTATGTTTATTTATTCCTAAAACTCAATATTGTAAGGGTCCTGGAATTCGAGTGACAATGACAAAAACCCTGGCACACATTTTTGCACACGGTCTAGCAGCGAATGAGTTAATTTAGTGTTCAGACAACCACTATTTTGTGTGAGCGGCTTTCGTTCAGCGAAGGGAAGGGAAGGGAAACTGAAGCCATGATATTTAAACGTTTATCTTCTTTATCCGATGTTTTGCCCCATGATGCATTTTCCAACAAAGTCAGACATAAACGATAAAATATTCAGCAAGAAAAAGCAACACATCGATCAGATCCACTTGGTGCATTCCGCTTTTTGTTTGGCTTTTTTTTTTTTTACGTATAGGCGGCAAATTATGTGTGTGTGTGTATTCACTTACAGACAGAAAGGCAGCAGAGACATTAGGGCCTCCTTAGTGGGACGGGCCGTGAATTCCGGTAGTGTCTGGATAACTTTGTTCATGACCATACGGAGGTAACACTGCAGCTGCTTCCGCCTCTCCTCCACAAACTTGGCATCCTTGAGAGGTTCACAAAAGAGAGAGGGTTAAGTCAGAAAGGGGCACTTGGAAAAATGCATTAATTTCCATTTGATGCCACTTTTCACATTTGCAAAAATGAAAAAAAAAGGGGGTGGGGGCAAAAAAAGACCACAGTCTGAAATGCGTGTCTGGATGTATGTCAAAACAAAATGTATTTAATCAGTTCCCATTTTTTTATGTAATTTTGACAATGGCATCATCTAATCAAAAATTCACCATGGAAAGAAATTCAAATTACAAAATAAAACCATTCAACTCAGATTAAAGGGCAAAGTTATCAATTCACAGGATTGACTGTGCCGTGTTTAACTCATTCACTGCCATTCACGAATTTATTCGGGAATTGAAAATATGACATGAGCGCCATTCGCAAATGTGTTCTGTTTTTTGTTTTTCTTGCAATGCTGTGGGGGATAAAGCGCTGGTCAGACCTCTGGCAATGTTTTTACCCCTTCCACGAGGGGGCAGAATTAGCCTATTGTTCAGCTGCCCCCATTTTAAACACAGATAACTCCATACCGATAGAACTTAGGAATTAACTGTTTATTTTCTGATTTAAAAAAAACAGTCAAAAGTTTCTTACACTGCATTGAATGTTTATGTAGTCCGAAAACTCTACATTCTCTGGGTCCTGGAATTTGAGTGAAAATGACAAAAACCCTGGCACTGGAGTGGACACATTTTTGCACATTGTCTGGCAATGAATAAGTTAACCTGTACAATGCATGAATTGTCTTTTTTTTCCTGAAAGAATGGACACTTTGAAATCTGCCTTTCCAGCAGCGCCTGTATTTTGTTTTCTACTTCTTTATTTCCTTTCCTCTTCCTTTCATAACTTTGCTTCTGTGTTACTTCGGGGTTGAGTGAACGCTGGCGCGAATTGTAGCCACTGCTCACCCGCACAAAAAAATCCCATGACTATAAAGTGTCCTTGAGAGTTTTGATAGGCGCTTAGAAATTAAATGCATTATTATTATTATTATTATTATTATTATTATTATTAATAATAATAGTAATAATACATTTCATTTTAAGTGCCTTTCAAAGCTCTCAAGGACACTTTACAGTCACAGACAAGCATAGGCACTATAATCAATACAATACAATCACAAATAGAATACAATAAATAAAATACCGTTTATTAATTATTATTATTATTATTATTATTATTATTATTATTATTATAAATATTTCAGTGCATACGTCTAACAAAAGTGGATGCATTGAAAATTCGTTTGGCCTTTATACGTTATAAAAAAAGACTATCAGAAGACTGAAAAAAAATATTTTAAAAATTTGCTTTTTTTTTTACACTGACATGAATAAGTACGTAAAGTTTTTAATTTCCAACATCAAACTGAGCATACTTGGATTCACTCCTGAAACAAGAAATAAAACACAGCGATGTTTATTTTGCTATTTGCTAGCCGATGCAGAAAGAAAAGTCCTTCATGGCGAGAACGAACGACTGCAGGCAAGCGGCACGGAGCCACATGGACCGAGCTAGCATGGCTAATCGTAGTCCAGAAACGGCTTAGAACAAAGCCTGGGCAACACTCCGTTATACTGGGACAAACAGCCCTTCGTGAGTTGAATTCAAATTCAAACTACTGCTTTTCTTTTGATCTCAAATCCAAATCCCAAGGACACTTCATTGAGCAGACCCCCCCCAAAAAAGTTTTCAAAGTACCGTTTCTTATGCTGGGGTTGCGGAACATGAATAAATGGGACACCAAAAGGACCCGGAGACTTTATTAAACTTGCAGGTATTTACGTGGAGAATAAAAAGAAAAAGCTTCGAGATGGAAAGTTGCTCATGAACAACCGTAACGTGGTTCTCACCAGACTTACTGGAGGACAGTGGGAGAATAAACCATAATAGTCATGCAATTGGCTGTGGTCCAGTTTGGAGTATCCTATGCCTTTTGCTTGCAGTCGGAAATTGTTACGGGGTTAGCTTGCATGCTAATTTCTGCTTTATAAGGATGATGTAAAATGGCAGAATTAGATGAGATGGGCCTTTATTTGTCTCACAATGGATACATTTACATCTCACAGCAGCAAAGTGATGAAAGTAAGAGGAAAGGAAGAAGCAGAAAAAAATACAGGAGCTGCTGTAAAGGCAGCCACTCTCACGGCGCCATCTTAAAGTAAAAGAAAAATAGATTACATACATACATACATACATACATACATACATACATACATACATACATACATACATACATACATACATACATACATTACAAAATCTGTCAAACTCATTTTTTTGCCGCGGGCCACATTGTAGTCACAGTTTCCTCACGGGTGCCGTTATGCATTTTGGGAAACCTGTTGGCTATCTATTAGCTATCTACTAGCTGGTTAGCTAGCTTTCTATCTAATTACTTCCGGGTTGATTGAATGCTGGCGCGTGTGGCTGCCGCTGCTCACCCACAGAAAAACTGATCCTGTGACTGTAAAGTGATCTTGAGAGTTTTGAAAGGTGGTTATAAATGAAATGTATTATTCTTATTGTTATTATTATTATTATTATTATTATTAGTAGTAGTAGTAGTAGTAGTATTAGTATTAGTTGTATAATTATAATAATAATAATTATTATTATTAGAATGTTTAAACTAAATAGTGACTGTTATTGTGGTTCACATGGGACAATTTGAAAATGTTAGTTTGGGCTTTAGCAAGCATCATGTTACTTTACATAGTTGATTTGCTTTTGTGGGCCGAATAAAATGATGTGGCGGGCCAGATTTGGCCCCCGGGCCTTTACTTTGACACCTGTGCTCTATGCAAGATGGTCAAATCAAAATGATACATATGAACTGGCTACCAAAAGAGTCACAGAGCAATCCATGGATAGTTTTTTTTTTTTTTTTTTTTTTTGTAATGCCATTTTCTGTTTTAGCTGGAACAAAGCGCCAGGATGGAAAAGAAGGCAAATGCTACCCCCCAGAAGTCTGGCCAGTGCTTTATCGGCACCCATTCGGGAATGGCACTCTGTCATATTTTCAATTCCCGAATAAATTTGGGAATGGCAATGAATGAGTTAATAGCAACACATCCATAGCAAATTTCTGCCCATCACCAGGCCTTTTTTGTCAAGCTTTACTGAGCCAATAGTATTTATGATATACAGTAAAGTCTCGTTATATCGATATCGGATATATCGATAGTCCCGGTTATATCGATACTATTTCTATGCACGCACGGAGAAAATTACATGCAAACAGGGTCGGATATATCGATAGTCCCGGTTATATCGATATTTTTTCGGACTCCCTTGAATATCAATATAACGAGACTTTACTGTACTTATATAATATACAGTAAAGTCTCGTTATATCGATAGTACTGCTTATTACGATACTATTTCTATGAACGCAAGGAGAAAATTTACATGCCGCAGGATCGGATATATCAATAGTCTGGTTATATCGATATTTTTTCCGACTCCCGAGAATATCGATATAACGAGACTTTACTGTAATTCTATGAATCCAATTAAAACTTTTGACGGGTTTGGCGTATGTTTTGTTTTTTTTATTAATCCACGAAGATCGATAATCATGCAGTGATGCTATCAAGTAGTGAGCTGCATTGTCCTTTCTTAGCCCAAGTCATAATCGTCATGAAATGAACCCTAAAAATCGCTCACTGACAAAATGCTCATCTGTATCATTCTTTCCACTGGTCAAAAGGATGTTAAAAAGTTTGGATGTATTCACAGTCAACACAAGAGTGGATGACGGCTTGAGAAGAGAGAGGAATTCAAGTAGTTTAATCTGATGTGTCATATTAGGCTGTGCATGCCAGCGTGGGTTTCATGCTCCGCCAACACATGATGGGACACTCCGACTCCTTTCATGGATGTCAGGGGACTAATAACCCTAATGGACATTGTGACAGATTCATCCTCTCGTGGAGAACGAGTGTAGTCCAAACCAGGTGGCGAGGCACGAATCAACGCTGCGCACTGTTGCAGGTACGACTTCCGTGTCTCAACCTATCATCCTTGGTTCCTTCCCAACCCGACTCGACGGAACCCGGATCGGTCTGGCATAGAATGTGTAGGTGCCAGATCATATTAAGCAGGAAGGCGGAGCAGAGCTTAAAGGAAACATCCAGAAGGCCTAATTCTGTCATGGAACGCCTTCACCACCGATCTCCGCACACGTTAAGTCAACTCGTGGATGAGAGAGGACAGTTTGACATGTATGTCCTTCTCAAACTAATAAAAATAAGACATAGAAAACATGCTTAGACACTTTCACGCTACACTTTAGGTACACGGTGTGTTAAGAAGACACTTCATATCATCCGCCACGAGTTTAACTCATTCGCTGTCATTCCCGAATTTATCCGGGAATTGAAAAGTGTGACGTGGAGCGCAATTACCGAGTTTATTTGGGTTTTGTTTTTTCTTGCTGGGGTGCCGATAAAGTGCTGTTCAGACCTCTCAGATAGTATTCCCTTCAATGGTGGGGTAGCATTAGCCTTTGACCATGTTCGTGCTTTGTCACAGCTCCAGCTGTTTTTAAATCTATATAAACCAATATGTATTGTATTGTATTGTATTTTGTACAGCCACCCCCATTTCAAGCTCAGATAACTACAGACCAATATCACTTAGGACTTAACTTTTATTCCCACAAAATAATAATAATAATAATAATACATTTCATTTTTAAGCGCCTTTCAAAACTCTCAAGGTCACTTTACAGTTACAGGATATTTTTTTTTCTGTGGGTGAGCAGCGGCAGCCACACGCTCAAACCGGAAGTAACTGAAATAGAATAATAAGACAAAGAAGAGAGTTGAAGGCTTCTTGCGCTAAATGTAATGTTTAAAGGGCAACCGACGTCTCCGGACAAATTGTGTCCATAATTTGTATAATGGCTTCAATTGACTTCTACTGATCGTATTTTACAAAGATTCCACTGCATATAGCTAGATTTTAGGTTTTGAGACTCGCGCTGAATATTCCGGAAGTCTTGTTTTTGAGTTGGTGACGAGTCTGTACGTTACGTCACTGAAGGAACGCCCCTGACCGAAAAAAGGACACATTGTAGCAGTCCTTCCATCACGTCAATGCATTTGGCTGTACTTTGGTCTAAAAATGTCATGTAGGACCAAAAAGAGGCAGAAGAGGGCGACAAAGATCCATGTAAGGAATTAATCAGCCTGTGTAAACGGGCTGATTAATTCCTTACACGGCTTTGTCGCCATTTTCTGCCTTTTTTGGGTGCGACATTTCCCACCCCTGATGACTCAAAATGACACGGAATAAATTCTTTTATCGATTGGAAAAATGTATACTTTCTTCTTCAGAACTATTTGAATCATATTCATAACTGGATGAGTATCAAGAAAGCATATTCTCTGAATCTGAAGCCATTGTTTTGATTCTCGAGCAAGGCAAGACGTCTTGCCGTGACACCACGAACATGGGGGCGGGACCTTCTGAAACTGGCCACTTACGGTTTCAAATTAAAGTACTTTTTAGACACTTTAAGTCATTTTTATTGGTGTTTTGCATTTGACTAAAAATATACTGTGTGTTTTGGGTATTTTAGATGCTATAAAACGTTTTTCTGATGTGAGTTAGGAAACAAAAAAGTGACGTTGGTTTTCCTTTAAGTAGTCCTAAAACTCAATATTCTGCGGATCCTGCAATTTGAGTGAAAATGACAAAAACCCTGGCACTGGAGTGGACGCATCTTTGCACATTGTCTGGCAGAGAAAGAGTTCATGAACTCTTTGAGGGACAGCGGTTAATACAGTGGATGGCTTATTAAGTTATCAGGTTATAGGGTGCTGGAAAGGGTGGCCATGTAATTTGATCATTTTGATATTTACATTTTTTTTAAACGATTATGGAGACTCGATTAACTCATTCACTGCCTGGTGTGCAAAAATGTGTCCACTCCAGTGCCAGGGTTTTTGTCATTTTCACTCAAATTATAGGACCCGCAGAATATAGGACTAGATAAACATTCAATTCAGCGTAAATTTAGACTCTCTTCTTTCATCAGAAAAAGAGTTAATTCCTAAGTTATATGGGTCTGGAGTTATCTGATCTTGAAATGGGGGTGGCTGTACAAAATACAATACATACATATTGGTTTATATAGGCATTTAAAAATAGCTGAAGCTGTGGCAATGAATGAAAAAAAATGTAATGATATACGGGCCACCAAATGGCCATGCGAACAGGATATCAAGCATATTCACAAGAGTAAAAGTGCACACCAACACACAGATGTCAGGTGTCACTTCACGGAGAAGAGAGAGAACTCGCTGTGGACGGAAGAGACGCTCGAACGTAGTCACATATGTTAACATTGGCAGAAGGGGGTAGGAAAACACTCCTGAGAACATGTTTGAAGAACTTCATGTTGCCCGGCAACAAGACATTTTAGGTGCGAAAAGGAAGAGTTAAAAAAATGAGTGGACTTTGATCAAGTTAGATGAAGTCTGATACAAGATTGCCCTTATTATTACAGTGATACCTCGGTTTACCCCCTGGTTTACGAACTTTTCGGTTTACGAACGTTAAATTTAAGAAAATTTTACCTTGGCATACTAACTAATTTTCGGGATACACACGGATCTGCCACAATGAGTGATGTGTCGTTCGTAAACGAGCCCGTTCTCCTAAAAGAAAATGGCAGCCGGCTTATTTTGGTCCTCTATTCCCCGTCAAGAACGCAGCAGTGAGGGGGGGTTTACAGACAGAGAGTGAAGCCATTTTCCAAAAAAGAAAATGGCTGCAGACATTTTTTTGTCCTCTATTCCCCGCCCCCAGTCTTCAGTTAAAGCCACGTGATTGGTCAAGAATGCAGCAGTGCGGGGAGGTGGTTCAAACATTAAAGAGACAGGCAGACGACCGAGAGTGACAACATGGATAGAAAACAAATTTGGACTTGTTTCAACGTTGATAGTTCAAAAGCAGAGTGTAGATTGCAAGGTTAAAATATCCCATCAATCAGGCTCCACAAATAACCCGCACTAGCCATCAGTTCAATTTGAAATGAAAAGACAAGCAAGGGAACCAGCTATTAATGATGTTTCTGGTGTGTCTGCTTGCATCTGTTGCTGTTGCAATATCACAACTGCCAAGATGTACAACCCAGAGCTCCTTGAGAAACTTTATGCAAAAATCTATCCATTCCATCAAGCCATCAACGACCATCACAAAGGTAAATAAAACAACTTTATTCGAAGGTACAGTTTATTTTTTTAATTATAATACCAAAGCACATTTATTATAGATAAAATAAGGTATATTTTGTGTCGTTTTAAGGCTTAGAAAATTAGAAAGTAGAACATTATGTTTTATGGGGACCTGGGAACGGATTATTCTCATTTTAATAGTTTCCTATGGGCAATTAATTTTTGGGATACACACTTTTTGCCTTACACACTCTGTATGGGAACAGATTAAGTTCATAAGCCAAGGTATCACAGTATTTGTTTTTTTTTTCAGCCGTTGTTTGGCAGATTGACAAGATGTCATGTCAGGAGAGGGTGGAGTGAACTCGCAAGGTGCCATGCAAAACGACAGTGACCACCCCGGTCACCTTTTCAAAAATGAACACGAACCCGATGTGATGATCTGGACCCGAGAATGAAATAAAGAGGTGGAAGCAGGGTTGAACATTCTGTTCCCTCCACAGCACACGTAAACACTCTCCAACGCGCAGGTCTCGGCTATGCATAAAACATCACCATCAATTCAGGAACGCTCGAACAAAGACCTTCACAACATCTACGTGTCATAATTTAAAAAGGCGTGAAACGTGTATTGCGTAAAAAAAAATGAAGACAACATTGTAAGATTGGTTAATAATTCACTTTGTAGTTTCTGATTAATTAATCAGGGGCAACGCTGTCAGAAATGACGGTTGCGCAAGAGTCGGTTTAAGGACTCTTACATAATTTCACTTGAATCCAAGTGAATAAAAAGCTAAACAATGGTGATTTTTATTTATAGGCGGATTGGCTGCTGAAGAAATCATCGCTTATTATTATGTTCATAAAGCATCGGTAATTGCAATCAGCGCTGTGCCGCAATATCCCAGCCGCCATACGGTGATCCTGTTTCAAGACGCCTTTCTGTGAAAATGTCCTAATTGAATCATCACACAGGAGGATGATTGACTGATGACTTCTGCATGATTCTCTGAATGGGACGAACCATAACAAAGGCCTAATGTGTCGCTCTTGCATTTCAAATCCAAATATTTACATCTGTCACGTATTTGAGATTGAAATTACGCAATAATTTAAAAAAAACAATTCATTTATTTATGAATACATCTAAACTCAGTCTCCAGTTTAGATGTTTCACTTCGAACAAAATGAAAATTGTGTTAACTATTTAAGTAGTTAAGTAATTTGTTAGTCAGTCTGTGAGTCAGTTAGCTGGCTAGCTGGCGAGCTAGTCAGTTTAGCAAACTAGCTCACCAGCTAGCCAGTCAGTCAGTTTAGCTAGCTCGCTCACCGGCTAGCCAGTCGGTCGGTCGGTCGCTAAGTCAGTGAGTCAGTTAGCTGGCTAGCTGGCGAGCTCGTCAGTTAGTTCAGCAAGATAGCTCACCAGCTAGCCAGTCAGTCAGTTTAGCTAGCTCGCTCACCGGCTAGCCGGTCGGTCGGTCAGTCAGTCAGTTAGTTTAGCTAACTAGCTCACCAGCTAGCCAATCAGTCAGTCAGTCAGTTTAGCGATCCCTAGCGAAACTATTTGAGCACATTGAGTGAGTCAGTCAGTTAGTTAGCTAGCTAGCTCGCCAGCTATCCAATCAGTCAGGTTGTTAATTGTGAGGTTGAATAGGTTGTTAGTTGGTTGGTTAGTTGGTTGGCTAATTGGTTGGTTAGTTGGTCAGGTACCTGTTTAGAGTTTTGAACCATCCCGAGCTAAACTTTATGAGCACTTTGATTTCTCAAACAAGCTGATTTTGTCAACACAAGAACAAGGGTGTGTGATGTGTGCCGCAATTGCTGATGTGTTAAGTCGATTTAAAAAAATTGAATTAGTTTCAAAAGAAGTTAAAAAAAAAACCTTGGTCTGTTTGAAATTGTGTGTGAGCACACTTTTCTGTTTTAAATACAATACAATACATATTGATGTATATATCGCTTTAACAACAGCTGAAGCTGGAACAAAGCGCTTAACATGGACGCCTATCCTATACAGTAAATAAAGCAGTCGCAAAGATAGTAGAAAGCACAGGGAATGAAAATAAACCATTCTATGTTATCCAGGCCACAAAACTGCATTTTCCTTGCAACTCTTAACAGCATTTTCTATGAAAAATATCGACACACGTGTTACACTGTATGTCACCAGGCACAGTTTAAAAAAAAAGGCCCTCGGCTATTCATCGAGCTGCTATGACGACAACAACAGCGACGCCGGATTCTTCCGATTTGGCTATCAATAGCCACCGATGATAATGACATGCTAGTTGTTCAAATTACCATTTGTGCTGTACGGACAAGAAGAAAAAAATGGCCGCGGTATTGGGTGGATAGATGCGTGGCATTTGACTGTGTGGAGGAAGAGCGGCACAGTGGAATTGAGTGGAAAGCAGATCACACTTTTCTTGATGTATCAGGAAGAGGAGTAAAGGAAGGTTGTGCAGCAGTGTGTGTACTACTTTCACAGCTGGACAGTCTGGCCAATAGCACCAGGAGACTTGGGGCAAGTACATTATAAAGCTCATTATCAGCAAAGGAGATGTACAAATGAGGCAAAAGGCCTTGATGCTTAACAAATTGCGCAGGGGACATGGATATATGGACCAGAGGTCAATTCGGCCACTGGCGCGGCAATTCATTTCCAGCGATTAGCTACACAGAGCAGCGTGCACGTGGAGAAGTACCTTATTTTCCGGTTGAAAAAGCATTCATCTGTCGGAAAAGTCATGACAATAGTTCAACTAAAAGATATTTTCTGGTAAAAGTGTAATTTTATGATCAAATACACATATTCATGAAAAATATATCAAAATGGTATATTCCTGGTATAGTGGGGCTGGACTAAATGTGGAGACGGGCCAGATTCGGCCCGCGGGCCGTTGTTTGGCAACCATCATTTTAGAAGGTTGCACCGTCGAGCAGGCATTTGGAAAACAGGGCTTGAGTCATAAATATTTCAGGCAGGAGAACTTGAGCGAACAGAGGCGATCAATACTACCGGAACAAAACCGGTGACAAAAATGTAACTTTTAGGGTGTTTTTGACTCGACACCTTCAACTTGATCATATTCGAACCTTAAACGGTTTCATGCTTTCCCTGTATTTTTTTTTTTTTACATATCATAGCATTTTTATTTATTAAAAGAGTAATATTGATCCTATGAATTGGCATGATTGCAACCCCCCAGGTGGAGCCAAAGGAATCATTTTAGACTATGGAATCGGATCTGTATTGATCACAGTGGGCGAAGCTCCAACTAACTAGAGAAAATCATGACTGCTTCACTGGCATCTGCTCTGAAGTGGCATATCGGGGATTTTCACCAATTTGATTTCTCAGATATTAAAGTTTTTATTTATTTATTGTGTGCCGAGTACTCTCGAGGAATGACCCTCGTGCAATCTGGTAATGAGATAAATGGCGACATACGATAGTAAGTATTACGATTGTCTGAATGAACAAATGCAAATGAGAGTTAAATGGATGATTTACTTGAGGGGGCGGGGGTGAAAAATCCCAAAAAGTTGTAATTGGATTCATCCAATAGTAAGCCTAATCATGCTAGAAATATTATTGGCTCAGTAAAGCTTGACAAAATAAAGGCCTGGTGATGGACAGAAATTTGCTATTGACATGTTGCTATGAACTCATTCACTGCCATTTACGTACGTATTCGGGAATTGAACATATGACGTAGAGCACAGGTGTCAAAGTCAAGGCCCGCGGGCCAAATCCGGCCCGTCACATCATTTTTTTCGGCCCGCAAAAGCAAATCAAACTTGTTAAATTCCATGATGATTGCTAAAATCTGAGCCAAAATCTCATATTGTTGGATGTCAACCATAATAAAAGTCATTATTCTTGATTTGAAAACGAGTTATTCATTAATTTGCTGTGTCCTCTATATGTAATATTTGAAGGGATTTAAACATTCTAATGGGTTCCCCAAATTCATAACGGCCCTCGATGTGGCCCGCAGCAAAAAATGACTTTGACACCCCTGACGTATAGAGTGTCATTCACGAATGGGTGACGATAAAGCGCTGGCCAGACTTCTGGCAATGTTTTTTCCCTTCCACGAGGGGGCAGTATTCTCCTTTTTTCCATGTTAGCGCTTTGTTCCAGCGTACACTATTGTTACATTGCTATATAAACCAATATGTATGTATTGCATTGTATTTTGGACAACCGCCCTCATTTCAAACTCCAGACTCATAATTGAGGAATTAACTCTTTTTTTCTGATGAAAGAAGAGAGTCTAAGGTTTCTTACGGTGAATTGAATGTTTATGTTGTCCTAAAAGTCAACATTCTGTGGGTCCTAGCATTCAAGTGACAATGACAAAAACCCTGGAACTGGAGTGGACACATTTTTGCACATCGTCTGACATTGAACGAGTTAATTATTTCGGTTCTGATTATCAGACGATTTTGTAATATGCATTGAATTGCATTTGCTTGGTAAAAATATTCCTAATCAGATCGTAATACGCCAGAAAAGCTGGAGACTACGCGCACGTGAGCAGTCCTAGGTACGCTGCGACATGTGTCAGGTGCGAGACACATTTCCACAGTATTCCGGGTGACTTTACTCATGACAGATGTTCCATGACAACTTGACGCTCGGTGGCTCGATGCTGTCAGTCATCTCGAGGAGTACGGGTACGCTAACGTGCATGATGAAACTGGGAGAAGGCTGGGCATGTAATCGAGTTAGCCAGGATGTGTGTCGTGACAGCTACCTGATCCGCATTGACGCATGCGTAGCGCAAACCAAAGAGCAGATATTTCTAAATTCAGATCCAAGAACGTTACCCTCTTGCTGCCCTGTTTCGGAGTGACTCGATAATCGTGTGAGAACCTGCGGGACTCCCTATACACAATACTTGAGCAGACATTATGGAATTATCATAACAAAAATTCAATTTCACATTTGATAATTGGACAGGCAATCCACTGTCCCAATTAATTGTATACAAGCACTTAATAACTATCCCGTATTATAAGGAGGAGACTGCGCTGAGTGGTTGTACCTTCTCAGCAGAACTAATATACCAGCACTGTTTTTGATTGGTAGGAATGTCGCTGCATTTTGACTGTCATCCCCGGACAGTTCTGTGGCGATTGTGCTATTTTTGCGCCTGTAATTGGCAGCGTTTTCACAGCCCCGCTTTGTTCAGCAGAAAAGTCTGTGCATATGCATTAGAAGAACTGTTGCGGCTTGGAATTGAAGCGGATTTACGTGTGACAGGAGCTGTGAGACTTTTTTTTTCGTCAATGGATGCTACAGCTTCGTGTTTGGTTTCAACATTTAGCTTGTAGCAGATGTGCACTTTATGCCATGATGTATCTTATCCACTGGTGAAAACGACACTTTGATCCTCTAATCTTTTATCTAGAACTGCTTCATGCAACAAAGAGGGTGCAGAAAGTGCTTAAAATTGAATGACTGACTGTATTTGTGTTGTGTCACATTATTTGTTATTTAGGTTTTTTTTTTTTGTTGTTTTGACTTCAAGGTGGCGCCATGAAAGTGGCTGCCTTTACAGCAGCTCCTGTATTTTGTTTTTCCTGCTGTGAAATGTAAATGTCTCCACTGTGAGACAAACAACGGCTCATTTAATCTAATCTAATCTATGGGCAAAATCACATTTGGTGAAATTACGCAGTGGTGACTTTGCGCACAAATCATTTATTTGCAGTCTAAATCTAAAATATCTCCGGCGTTCGAGTCGCTAAAAGTCAACATAGCAAAAAGCAGCTACATTTTTTTTTAATCAGTTGTATACAAAGCTGTATTTTGACCAAAACACGTCTGAACTTTCAACAGGATATGTTATTTATTGTGTTTTGTAATTTTTGTTATCTTCTTTTTTGCTGTATTTAAACTGCCACACTCAAATTTGAGGATAATTATTCATCTGGGATTACGTTGGGTTGTTGTTTTAAAACATATTTTCATCTCCCAAAATATGCACCCGTATTTTTTTGGGAGGGGGGAGGGGTGAGCTACGCACACAATATGTCATCGAAAGCTGTAATTAGTAACGCTCACGATGAAGACATTCTCAAAGAGATGGTGGCCAAAGCATCTTTTCAGAAAATGAGGCTCAGAAATTGATTGAAAAGCTTTTGGAGAATAATTTCATGTGATTTAGAGTTTATAAAACAGACAAAAACTGCTGTTTAGCCAAAAAAAATGGCGTTGGTAAGTAAGGGTTCTTTTTCATATCGAAAACAATAATATTTTGTCTATAGTGTGCATATACGCTTGGTTCCCTGATAGTGGTCCGAAGCTCATTTGTTTTGTAACAAAGAAGGAGTCAAATGACAAGGAAGGGGAGAGTGGCGCGAGGCAGAGACTAGAATAACTTGACTGAAAAACATTGTAGCCTTCTGGGAAATAAACTACCCTTTGATTCGCGGGGGAGGAGGAGGTGGGACAAATAGTTACTGTGGCGGTAGGGGGAGTGCATTTGTAAAGACGTTAAAGTGAAAAAAAATAAAAATAAAAAACGGAGAGCAAACTGTGTAGGTGAGGAAACGAGACCGTTGGGGGCTTGCGTGATTGTCTTACATCAAAATGAAAGAGAAAATGAAAGGCGGTGGCAAACAGAGGGAGGCGATTTAGACAAGCAGGGAGAGACGGAGAGGAAAATAAATATATGCCGAAAAGGGACAAAATAAATGTGCAGTCAAACCACAGGGTGATTGAGGTACAAAGTGTACGAAAGACAGTTATGTGAACTACTACCATTTGGATGTAGCATGAACAGTATTCAGGCTTATATATATACAGTAAAGTCTCATTATATCGATATTCAAGGGAGTCCGAAAAAATATCGATATAACCGGGACTATCGATATATCCGACCCTGTTTGCATGTAATTTTCTCCGTGCGTGCATAGGAATAGTATCGATATAACCGGGACTATCAATATATCCAATATCGATATAACGAGACTTTACTGTATATATATATCGAGTTGCTTGTTCTATAGCCACAAAGGTACACAAGTCTTCTTGTGCCGGTCCCAAGCACGGATAAATAGGGTTGTGTCAGGAAGGGCATCCGACGTAACAGCTTGGCCAAAACAAACATGCGGATCAAACCTCTAAAGATGGAGGACACTGATTTGCTGTGTCGACCCCTTGTAGGGAAAAGCCGAATGGAAAAGAACATTATTATGACTATTGTTCTTGTTATCATAATTATCATTACCATTACCAATATTAGTAGTAGTAGTATCATCATTATTATTATTCATTATATTCATATTATTCTGCTTCATGTCATCACAAAGAGGGTACAACAAGTCCCGAAGAATGAATGATTCTGTGTCTTTATGTTGTCATGTTATTTGTTATTTAGTTCTTTTTTGCTGCTGTGAAATGTAAATTTCTCCACTGTGAGACTAATAAAGGCTAATCCAATCCAATCCATACTTTGCCACGACAGCTTTCAAAGACACAACGATAGTCACTTACCGAACCACTAGTCTTCGGCAGAAGAACCAAACTACACAGCGCCACAGTGGCTGGCGGACTAGTTTTCCACACCACTTTGACTGCAGACGTGGTTTGCTATCAAGTGTAGTATTTTTGATATTATGAGACCGAAAAAGACCCCACCACAAGCTAGTGTTTAGACGACGAGGACACAAAAGAAAATTACAATTGAGCAGAAGAAGATCATCGAAAAATCCGAAAGAGTTTAGCGTCCCAGTACCAGTATGCTAAGGCGTCACAGCCGAACGCATGTAGCAAAAATAAATAAATAAACCACACGTACGCCCGCACAGTTAGCTTAGGTTTTTCAACCATGAAACGGCAGAGCCTTTGAAGGTGGCAAGCTTGACCGCGGCTTTCAACCGCGGCGGCTTCAGACCACCACCAACCTAAGCATCCAGGTCAGATCCAAATTAAGGTTGGACGAGGAAGGACAGCGTGAAAAAAAAAATTGTTGACGGGGACGGTGGTACCTGTGTGCACGTGCGAGAAAAAAAAATGCAGCAGATGGAGAAAATGAGCAATGCACCAGTTGCAACTCCTCGGGAGTCAACACCATTGAGGTTTTTTCCCTTTATAGGCTGTTAGCGTTTAAGGATCCCAAGTGAAACATAATTACTCAAAGTGTCGATTTGCGGAGTATACTAACAGCCAAGCATTATGTCACTGTGATCGAGTGGTTTGATAAAATGTCATTTTTGGGGTGTTTTGCGTTCCTTGAAAAAAGTACCGAAATTCCCATATTACAGATCGTACTACAGATTATTAGCGTGACCCAGTACATTTTTAAAGGAAAAAAACTTTTGTACGTACATTAACTGCACCTGTCTATAAACTGAATGTGCCCAAATTGAAACATGTTTAGGAAGAAAGACGGTACACGCAAAACATTTTAATCATATACAGTGATACCTCAGCTAACAAACGCTTTAGCTCACCAACTTTTCGCTTTACAAACATTAAATTTGCGAGAATATAATCTTAGCATACGAACTAGTCTTCGGCAGAAGAACCAAACCACACAGCGCCACAGTGGCTGGCGGACTAGTTTTCCACACCACTTTGAGTGCAGACGTGTTTTGCTATCAAGTGGAGTATTTTTGCTATTATGAGACCGAAAAAGACCCCACCACAAGCTAGTGTTCAGACGAAGAGGACACAAAAGAAAATTACAATTGAGCAGAAGAAGGAAATCATCGAAAAATACGAAAGAGTTTAGCGTCCCAGTACCAGTATGCTAAGTCGACTGTTGTCTAAGCAACGGTCTCAGGCAATAGAAGAGGTTGAAAAACTTTGGATTGGCGAAAAGCAGCTAGCAGGGGACATTGTGAGTGAGGGTATAATTGCCGGGAAAGCACGGTACTCGGATATCATCAAGAGGCAACTACATCAACGACCATCACAAAGGTAAATAAAATGACTTTTGTTTCTCTAATTACAATACAATAGCACATTTATTATACGTAAAATTAGGTATATTTTGTGTAGTTTTAAGGCTTATTTAAAAAAAAATATGTTTTATGGGACCTGGGAACGGATTATTCTCATTTTTAATGATTTCTTATGGGAAATAAATCTTTGGCAGACGAACTTTTTGCCTTACACACACTTTCTGGGAACCAATTAAGTGTGTAAGCTGAGGTACCACTGTACCTTAACTTTTGTTTCAAAACAGTGCCTGTTACGCGGCAGCAACACAACAAGCATTACGGTAGCAAGACAGCCCAAACAGGGCTAGCTAAAAAAAAAAAAAAACATGCCGGTAAAGTCACTGAGACACACGGTCGTAACAGTAACAACACTCGCTAACAGAGCTGGTTACAAAAACATAGCAAGTCATTGAGACACAAAAGAAACACATTAGCACGTTAGCACTGCTTCCCATTCAACTCGGAGGGCCGCTTTAAATGAATAATTCACACGCGTAGTTACCGTAGTTACATTAACTTTCGTCTTCCTCGGCACATATATTCGCCGTGTCTCATGCTCGAGCGCCCCATGGCGACCATTAGAAAAAAAAATGCATAAATTGGCCATATCGTTGCATAAACCGCAGGGTTAAAAGCTTGTGACAAAAGTCGCGTCGTATAGTCCGGAAATTACGGTAATAGATATTGTCTTGGTAATATGAAAATACTCTGCACAGTAAATAGGAAATCAACAACATTTTGTGGGTCAATGACCTCTCATTTTTCTCTTCATCCCTATACCCCACAAGCAGCAGAGGAACTATCAACTGAGTACTGAACTCACCTTGTTCCCGATGGCTTTCTTTGGCGGGAAGTTGAACGTGTTCACCTGCGGGAAACGCGACCTCAGGCAGTTGTGCAGCTCCCGAAACTCCGTGTAGCGTCTGTATACATTCCATTCGTTGTCCAGGATGCGGATGTAAACCTGAGGGAGAGATGGAAATAACATTTAGTTTGTTGTAGATTTGCACATTGCACCATGACATCCGTGATCCACCGGTGAAAATGACGCTTTGATGCTTTCCTCTTTCATCTAGAACTGCTTCGTGCAACAAAGTGGGTACAGAAAGAGCTTAAGAATGAATGACTCTGTCTTTGTGTTGTAATATTTGTTTTTTTAGTTTTCTGTTCTTTTGACTTTAATATGGTAATGAGAAAATGGCTGCCTTTCCAGCAGCAGCTCCTGTATTTAGTTTTTCTACTTTTTTCTTTCCTTTCATAACTTTGCTGTTGTGGAATGTAAATTTCTCCACTGCGAGACTAATCCAGATATATCCAATCCAATCAAAAAAAAAAAAAGAAATGGATTAAAGTTTACATTTGATGAACTTGTCATTTAGGTTTTATATTTTGCCAAGAGGGAATCAGCGGTGTATTAAAAACAAAAAACAACAACAAGGTTTTCAGATATCCTCCGGCTAACATGTCAGGCTGAGATAGAGTCTGTCTTTCGACGTGACAGCTCCACCACCATTTCCATGCGCCATTAGCTGCTTTATTCACACTCACAAAAGAGAGGGTGAGCGCTGAGAGGAGACAAAATGAGCCTATTACAAAGAAAGAGAGAAGGAGATGGGCTTCTGTCTGTTTTCATGGAACCAAAAAGCGGCAGTGAGAGATGAAATGCTTTTATTTTTTATTCTATTTCAACAGGGAGTAAAGTTTTGGGAAATAGTGGCAAAGCATGTGTCATCAGAAAAAAGTAGACAGCTATATTTGGGGGGGGGGTGTTAGCATTTAGTGATGAACCTGTTAAGAATCTTCAAAACATGGGAGAAAAATGTAACATAGTGAGCCGCTGCATTTTTTTTTTAGAGGCATGGCGACTTGATTTCAACCCCCAAGCATCCATTTTCCAGATCAATTTTCTATACATTGAAAGTCACTGCTCATTCATCACAGATGCTGATGCAAAAAAAAAAGCCAGCGACCATCATTTCGGACCCCCCCCCCCTTTCTTTTATATGTCAATGATGTGCTCGGAAAAGACACCTGTGGGATGAGCGATTATTAGTGTCATTCCTAAGCACCCCTTGATATGCGAGGGATATTACAAGAGGTTCATCAAGCACGACGGGAGCACGCTTGAGGCTTTTCCATGCAATCAAAGTTGCTGTATTTGTTGTGTGCCTCTATGGCACTTTGCATTTATTAGTATCATTACCAATGGGGATCATTTTAGACCACATCGGTGCGTGGACTGCCATTAGGTGATATTCCCGGCGGTTCCACCCTTGTTGTGAGTGTTCATTTAGGCCACTGGTGTCAAAGTCAAGGACCGGGGGCCAAATGAGGCCCGCCACATGATTATATTCGGCCCGCAAAAGAAAAATAAGCAGGTCAAGTGCTACGAAAGTTCAACCCAAAATTTTAAAATGTCCATGTAAAGCCAGTGTCTGAAACTCATGACAAAAAGTTAGCGGTCACCCAGGCAGATGGCCTGCACCGCCATATAGGTGCCTGGCCCAAACAAACGTTCATTTGGCAATTTGCATACTCGGCACGGCAGCCAATCAGAAGCCTGTTGCGTGCTTTGGACTATACCGTGACTGAAAAGTGTACTTGAAAGTTTTGAAAGCCGCTTAAAAAGAGGAGTCCACGTTGCTTGTAGTTTTCGCTTTATTGAATAAAGCAAACGTTTTATTCTAAAGAAATATTTGTTGTTTTTTTTTCTTAAGAAGTTGTCGGCCACCTGGGCCGACACGTTTTGAAAGTTGTACGCGCCGGGCCTCCGGGCAGACGTTATTTCAAACACTGGTAAAGCACATTAACATTCCTATTTTTTTACTTCACATTTGAAAACTAGTTATTCATTCATTTGTTGTGCAGTCTAAGTGTAATATGTGGTGGGATTAAACATTCTAATGGCTTCGCCAAATTCATAACAAAAAAAATGTGTTTGACACCCTTGATTTAGGCCATTGGATGGCAAACCTGGATGACGAAACTTATCCAGAGGTGAAATACAAACTCAAACAATCGAGATGCATGATTCTTGGATTGGGCATTATGATTGCAATACAGATGCAGTCTTATCTAGTTTACCCTTCGAAAGACATAAAAAGACATCTGATTTGAGAAGTTGAGCCATACATCCTCATAAAGGCCTCAAGACAACTGTGTCATAAAAATTCGATAAGGGGGTTGCCATAACAACAAGGCAAATGATATTCCCGTCACGTCAATATGAGCCCCTAAAATTTAAAAAGCTGTCAATGTTTGCTAAACAATGAAGAATCGATGCTGTACAATGTTGAAGATAAATGTGACATAAATTGCGCTTGTGTTTTGTTGTTGCTTGGAATTGAAGTGGATTTACGTGGGACAGGAGATGTGAGAATCTGTTTTCGTCAATGTCTGCTACAGCTTCGTGGTTGCTTTCACCATTTAGCTTGTAGCAGACGTGCACATTTCACCATGACGTCCCTGATCCACTGGTGAAAAGGACGCTTTGATTCTCGCCTCTTTCATCTAGAACTGCTTCATACAACAAAGAGGGTGCAGAAAGTGCTTCACATTGAAGACTGACTGCTTTTTGTTTGGTGTCACAGCAGGTCTTGTATTTTGTTTTTCTACTTCTTCCTTTCCTGTCCCCTTACCTAGACTAATAAAGGCTAATCCAATGACTTGGATGGGAAAAGTCTTCATTCCTTGTTATAAGGAGACTGTTTCTTTTTGCCGCTGATGTTTTTGTCAGAGGGCGCCAAGCAGGGCAAAGCATGAAATGTGAAAAGTGACAAATCTGACATTTCGGACAAGTCATTAAAAAAAGGCATGTGAGATGTTTTGTTAGCCGTCGGAAAGGTCTTCTTGTTAAAGCATCAGCTTCAGAGACATGTCTAGACAATATTAAGATATCACAAACAGGGATTTACAATATTTTTCTGCAGTGTATGCCACTTTGGTTTTTAAAGTGTACCTTCGATGACTGGCTTGTTTTCATATAGAGGGCTCATAAGGTGCTTCGATGAAGCTTCAATGGTGGCTGCACTTACATTATGCATATAGTAGATGGTACTTTGCTAATGGTAATACAATACAATACAATACAATACAATACAGTTGTTTTTTTATATTATCGACCTTTCACGACCACTTTAACAAAGGGCTTTATAGAACATTTAAACTACTACATCCAAGAAATAATATACCAGGTGGATCGGATTCTTGCACTGTCAGCTTTTGAGACAATTGAATGATCTTAGGCACATCTTACAGAGTAGATAATGTGCTATTTGTGATCTTCTTAAAACTCAACACCTGTTCAAATGTAATCCAGATGGATGATTATTTTTAGTACTTCCACTTGGAAGGACGGTGGAAGGAAGCGCATTTGAAGCACATTTGTTTTGCAGTTCAGGGTTTGAAACCCGGCTAGCAGTTCACAAAGTTTGTATGTTCTTTCTGCCTATTGTCTCCCAGGACTGTTTTTACCTGCAAGTGTCTTGCGACTGGTTGGTGAGGCACTATCGATTGTTTTGGTCTGATATCGTAACATTTTAGGCGCTAACAAATCAGAACTGAAATACAGTACATTTCATCCATCCTGCTGATTCAATTGTATAGTCAATAGAGCGCAACGTCGTCGCAAGATACCAAGTCAAACAAGCCATTTCAAATGTACTTGCTATGTTGT
The DNA here is from genome assembly GCF_051943395.1 of Hippocampus bargibanti. Lineage (NCBI taxonomy): Eukaryota > Metazoa > Chordata > Actinopteri > Syngnathiformes > Syngnathidae > Hippocampus > Hippocampus bargibanti. The sequence continues at coordinate 3,314,447 of NC_142748.1, read as the reverse complement.
GTTTCCACAAATTTACAACATTATTTAATACAGTGACTCTTATTTATCGCGCATTTTCCAAATGGCTTCTCCAACATTCCACTGGGAATATTGCATGTGCCCAACACATCAACAGACCATCTGTGTTTTGCTTCCATTAGACTGTAAAAATGTGAAAGACAGAAGCAGCTGTTGTAGTTGTCAGGCTGCTGTTTCTGTTCACGATAAAATTTAGCACCTCATACTGAAAGAAAAAGGCCAGGGAGAATTTGTTTACTCCAACTCATATTTAAAGGACAACCGACGTCTCCGGACAAGTTGTGTCCACAATTTGTAAAATGTCTTCAAATGACTTCTGCTATTCTTCTATTTTACAAAGATTCCACCACATATAGCTATATTTTACGTTTTAAGACTCTGGCTGAATACTCCGGAAGTCTTGTTTTTGAGTTGGTGACGAGTCCGTACGTTACGTCACTGAAGGAACGCCCCTGACCGAAAAAAGGACACAGTGTAGCAGTTCTTCCATCACGTCAATGCAGTTTGCGGAACTTTGGTCTGAAAATGTCGTGTAGGACCAAAACGAGGCAGAAGAGGGCGACAAAGTTCCATGTAAGGAATTAATCAGCCTGTGGAAACGGGCTGATTAATTCCTTACACGGCTTTCTCGCCATGTTCTGCCTTTTTTGGGTGCGACATTTCCCAGCCTCAAAATGACATGGAATAAATTCTTTCATCGATTGCAAACATGTATGCTTTCTTCTTCAGAACTATTTGAATCATATTCATAACTGGATGAGTAACAAGAAAGCATATTCTCCGAATCTGAAGTCATTGTTTTGATTATCGAGCAAGGCAAGACGTCTTGCCGTGACACCACGAACATGGGGGCGGGACCTTCTGAAACTGGCCACTTCCGGTTTCAAATTGAAGTATTTTTTAGACACTAAGTAATTTTTATGGGTGTTTTGCATTTGACAAAAAATGTGTTTTGGGTATTTTAGATGCTATAAAATGTTTTTCTGATGTCAGTTAGGAAACAAAAAAGTGACGTCGGTTGTCCTCTAAGATAAACTAATAATGCATATCATTTGTGGCTTTAAGATCACTCATAGAAGTGACCACGGAATAGGAAGTCTGGGTGGCAGAAAATGGTAGAAACTGGAAGGATGGATGGAGAAATTCTGATCAAAACAAAACAACAGGAAGCTACATGCAATCAAATCGAATAGTGACGAAATAGAGCTGCAAAGACCAGGAGAGGAGAGAACATAAAATCATCTGTCGACCAGGACTTTTCCCTTCATAAAGAGCGGCCATCAATCTTTTTATCATTCAAGTTCTTGAAGAGCAGCGGGCGGTAACCACATACGTTTGCGTTAGTTATACGCTACCCCTGGAAAATCTCACGCCACAGCAGGAAGAAGATGATCAAGCTCTCACCTTCATTTTTTTTATCACAATTGCCTATCACCTCCCTGGTTCCCTTTACTCTGTTTTTTTTCTTCTCCCTCGCAACCGTCTTTGTCGGAGACCATTTTGAGGAGAGCGGCAGACATTTAAGTGTGTCGCGGATGATGCGATGTAAAGACGAGATGAATCAGGCACAAAGGCAAGAAATGAGTGGAGGGCAAAGCTGACTGATGAGAAGATTAAACATGCGAGGTAAAGGCAGAACATTAAGACCACCCACCCACCCCCTGCCACCTGCACTCCACACCCTCGCAGACAGACAGAGTGAAGAACTAAAATGCGACAGTTACAAAGGAAAAGGAGCAAAGGAGAAGGGGGAGAGAGATTGACAAATTACACATCACCTCAAGAGCTCATCGGGGCATGTTGAGGCTAAAATCGCCGCACTCTTGTCACCAGTAAAATTGGGATGATGAGAACAGGCCAAATTCTTATCCCACCACTCACACATCATATTTAGCTGCCAAAGACACATTGAGCAAGCACTTTTTTCCAATGTGTTCTTTTTCTTTGGATGCTAAACTGTAAAGGTCTTCCGTTATCTTGGTGCTCTGAGTAGCAACACAATTGGCCTTCCATCGTATGTTTAATCTAAGATTGATGGATGTGAGACCAAGATGAGTGTAATTAGCATCATCGTTGTGAAAAATTAATCATCGCCATCATCACCATTATCTCCCTCCTGCAACCAACCCGCCATTATTTATAAGTATATTTTATGCGGGTTCCATCAGCATTATCTGCGCTGCAAAGCACAACATCTATTTGCTTGAAACGTGCAACTTACACATATGCTGGAAATTAACTCATTGACTGCCAGACGATGTGCAAAAATGTGTCCACTCCAGTGCTAGGCTTTTTGTCATTTTCACTCAATTTGCACGACCCACAGAATATTGAGTTTTAGGACTACAAAAACATTCAATTCAGCGTAAGAAACTTTAGACCACAGGTGTCAAAATCAAGGCGCGGGGGCCAAATCCAGCCCACCACATTATTTTTTTCGGCCCGCGAAAGCAAATCAAACTCGTGAAATTCCATGATGCTTGCTAAAATCCTAACCAAAATGTCACATTTTTGGATGTAAACGACAATAACAGTCATTATTCCTGACTTCAGATTTGAAAACTAGTTATTCATTAATTTGTTGTGCGCTCTATATGTAAGATGTGGTGGGAATTAAACAGGAAGGAAACGATAACTACAATGTGGCCCGCGGCGTTGCGTTAGACTCTCTTCTTTCATCAGAAAAAAAAGAGTTAATTCCTAAATCATATGGGTCTGGAGTTATATGAGCTTGAAATGGTGGTGGCTGTACAAAATACCATATACAGTAAAGTCTCGTTATATCGATATCGGATATATCGATAGTCCCGGTGATATCGATACTATTTCTATGCACGCACGGAGAAAATTACATGCAAACAGGGTCGGATATATCGATAGTCCCGGTTATATCGATATTTTTTCAGACTCCCTTGAATATCGATATAACGAGACTTTACTGTAATACATACATATTGATTTATGTAGCGCTTTAACAACAACTGAAGCTGTAACAAAGCGTTAACATGGACAAAAGGAAAATGCTGCCCCCTTGTGGACGGGAAAAAAAACATTGCCAGAGGTCTGACCAGCGCTTCATTGGCACTCCCCGCAAGAAAAAAAAAAACAAATAAATTCGGGAATGGCGCTCCATTTCACACATCAAATTCCGAAGGCAGCGAATGAGTTAACATCAATGAAAATGCACAAAGTATTGCGCCTATCATCACATTGGATACAATTTGACAGTGAATCGGAAGGTCCAGCACCACTCATGGCAAAGCAAAGCTGGGCACCTATGAAGTTAACCCCAATTTAGCCATTAGCTTATAATAAAAATTCAAGGTGCGGTGACAGATTCCACTTGGAATTTCTCCAGGGGATGGCAGCCCACATGGCGCCCAGCCTCGGTACACAAGCCTCAGAAACGTACCCGTTATGTGTCTCAATTATTCATTTGAGCGGCTTATTTATGTGGCTGCATATGCTGAATATTAACGCCGTTGAGAAGGCAAACCCCATTCATGCGCTAACTGGGTGCTTCTTCACTATAGCGGGTGGACAATGCTTATATTGACACGTGAAGTATATTTGAATTTAGCTACGTTTAGATTTGTCTCAATAAATGGTGATAATTGCAACTGCTGCACATGGAACAACTTTGCAATTCTTCGTATGTGTCAATTTGTCCGCCGCAAGTCAGAAATTAGCGCAGCGGCCATCTTTTTTGGTGTGGAAAATCAATGGTCTAATACGAGGAACAAGTGTCAGGTTAAATTCATGATTCATTTTAGTCGTCGGGCTTTGCTGTGGAGGTTGTGAGGGTCTCATCTGCATTGCCTCGGCATTCATCATCGCTATCTTTCAAACATATCGGATGACGATGAATAGGGGGAAATTAACAAGAGGGGTCCGAGCAAATGCAGGGAAGAAAAGAAGAGCGGAGAGAGTGGTGGTTAGGGGGCGTAGGTAGGATGGGGAGAATTGCAGAGATGGATGATGCTCCAAAAAAAAAGCTAACATGCTAAGATATGCTAGTAGCTTGACATCATTCGTTAGTCAAGGTCCTCATTATAAAACATACTTATCATTTTCGTCATCAATATCCTGTGAAGAATACAGCCCATCATCATTAATTCTGGGTGATATGCAACTTTTTCACATTAAGCGTGTACTGTATAAGGAATTTGGAATTAAAACATGATATAGTTGCCATTTATTTGACTACATTGGCGCTCATATGTTGACTTTGGGCTTCAAATTAGAAAACAAATTGTTAGTGTTGATCAACAATTATTTAGTGGATAATGTGTAGTACAGTGATACCTCAACTTACAAACACCTTATCTTACAAACGTTTCGTCTTACAAACGTCAAATTTCTGAAAATTAATAACATTATAATAAGCACTATTTTCATAATACACACCCACCACGGCTGGCGGAGTGACCTTCGGCGGAAGCACATGACCGAACAGCACCAGAGGTGAAGTTACCAACAGTCCTTATGGAAGGTGACACTCCTTCCATAAGCCATCAACGACCATCAAAAAGGTAAATAAAACTTTATTTTACAGCACAGTTTATTTCTTTATTAACAGTCCTCATGTAATGTGCCTCTCTTTCCCAATAGCAATTCCCTTTGACCTTCGACCTCCAACGCCATTCCATCAAGCCACCAATGACCATCACAAATGTAAATAAAGTGACTTTATGATACAATGCAGTGTATTTCTTTCATTACAAGACAATAGCACATTTATTATATATAGAATAAGGTATGTTGTGTGTAGTTTTAAGGCTTATTTAGTTGAAAAGTATATTTTATGGAAACCCGGGAACAGATTATTTCCATTTTAATGGTTTCCTATGGGAATTTCCTTTTTGAGATACACACTTTTCGCCTTACACACTCTGTCTGGGAACCAATTAAGTTCGTAAATTGAGGTCTCACTGTATAGTTTTATGACGTAATCTGTCTCATCTTTCTTCTGTTCCAAACAAAAACAAATCCCGAAAACAGGCAACCAACAAAATCCTTGTTTCCTAAGAAGTGGAATAAAATCGCAACGTACTTGTTGTTCGTGCGCTACAAACACGCATTTGACACTCCGGCACAACGCAAATGACTTCCTGTGTTGGTTGATGTTCATACAAATGATGCTACCTCCCCTCCTCTCATTATTGCCTCCGCTACTGGGATTATGTAGGAGGGAGAACAGCGCGACCGGTATTATTTGCTCATTATGAGTTCAGGGTGGGGGTTGGTGAGGGTTCTTGGGTGGCCCGAAGAAGAAATGGTCACTGATGATGGAGCGACTCCATTCCCAAGCTTCCCTGATCTTGGTGGAAGTCATTTCAGAAAAAAAGCCAGAGAGAAAAGTGGCTTTAGGGGGAAGGGGTGATAGGGTGTGTGGGGGGGTTGTAGAAGAGAAAATGGAGTAGGAGCTTCGGCATAATGCTACGCAAGCTGGTGGAGGGAGTGAGACAGATGGATGGAGAAGGTGAGTAACAAAAAGTGGAGTGGAGGAGGGTGTAGTAAAGACTTTGAGAGAGGTAAAATGTCAGAAGTGGTGTTGAGATCAGCTTTATAACAGCAGCACGTTGTCGTTCCTGAGTTAATTTTAAACTACAAGGTTGCTGTGACCTAACTTATGCCCGGGCTTCAAAAATCCCATTGACTATATAAAATACATTTCATTTATAAGCGCCTTTCAAAACTCCCAAGGACACTTTACAGTCACATGATTTTTTTTTTTTTTTTCCTGCGGGTGAGCAGCGGCAGCAACACGGGGCCGGTGTTCACTCAACCCAGAAGTAACAAAGTAAAAAAAATAATAATAATAAATAATAATAATAATAATAATACATTTCATTTATAAGCGCCTTTCAAAACTCTCAAGGGCACTTTACAGTCACAGGATATTTTTTTTCTGTGGGTGAGCAGCGGCAGCAACACGCGCTAAATAACAACTAATGTGACAACACAAAAACACAGAGTCATTCATTCTTCAGCACTATCTGTCCCCTTTACTTTGTGACATGAAGTAGTTCTAGATGACAGAGGAGAGGATCAAAGCGTCCTTTTCAGCAGTGGATCAGGTATGTCATGGTGTAATGTGCACGTCTAATACAAGCTAAATGTTCAAAGCAAACACGCAGCTGAAGCATCCTTGGACGAAAAGAGATTGATTCCTGTCCGACATAAATCCGCTTCAATTCCAAGCCGCGACAGTATATATACACACACACACACAGTATTTTCCGGTGCATAAGGCGCACTCCCAAGGAATGATTTTTTCTTTTTCCATACTATATATATATATATATATATATATGTATACAGGTTCATTGCTCGTATAACCAGCACACTTTTGAAAAGCAGCACGTGAATGAGAATGTGAGCAATAGCCTTGACATATACTTAAGGGTGGGGTGGGGTGCCTTTATGATACTGCCCAGTCCTTTAAACACTCGGCCGGGGCGTTCAATCACAACAACTAGCTCACCTTAACAACAATGACTCCAGTAACCTTGGCCATCCATTAGGCTGTCGAAGAACAAAAGCCTCTTTCCAGAGGGAGCCATTAGACAAATATAGCTCTGGGAAGGAAAGTTTCCAATGTGCCAAATGGGCTGAACTTTCTATTGGGTTCAAGAGCTGGACAGCAGCCGCCCTGAGACCAGCCCAGGAAGAGGCCAATAATGGGAAATTAGCACAACACACACAATGTTACATTTTTAAGATTTTGAACAAGTAACATATACTGTATGTGTATTAAATGAATATCGATTCATAGAAAGGTTGTGAAACTCATTTTTTGCCGCGGGCTACATTGTTGTTACGGGTTCCTCTAGGGGGCTGTTCTGAATTTGGGGAAGCCATTAGAATGTTTAATCCCTTCCACATATTCCATGCTAAGCACACAATAAATTAATAAATAACAAGTTCTAAAATTTGAAGTTAAAAATGATTATTGTTATTGTAGTTTACATGGACAATTTGAAATTTTGGTTCAGACTTTAGCCAGCATCATGGCACTTGACCTGCTCTATTTGCTTTCGCGGGCCGAATAAAATCATGTGGTGGGTCACATTTGGCCCCCGGGCCTTGACTTTGACACCTGTGGCCTAAATAAACATTAAACATGACAAGGGTAGAAACCCGGGAACATCACCTAATGGCGGTCCACGCACCGGTGTCATCTAAAACGATCCCCTTTGGTAATGATGCTAATAAATGCAAAGTTGGATTTGTTTTCATGGGCCGAATAAAATGATGTGGCGGGCCAGATTTGGCCCCTGGGCCTTGACTTTGACACCCTGATTTACAGTGTGTCTATGCTTATTTTTTTTAACTTGGGCCATATATCGCTCTCACTTTAATGCAGCCACAAACAACACAATTGTAAAACTTGAAACAGAGAAGTAACCAATGAGCGAGATTTCCTTTTTTCATGGCAACATGGCTGTGTGTGTGTCACACAATCACACCTCAATGAGCATTTTGCCATCGCGTTGGTGCAAAATTGTGATAAATTCTTCACTTATGGATACGTCCGCTTTTAAAGCATGGCAATGGTGACCACCTTGAATTCCAGCTGAATAAATGAGCTGCCAAATGGCAGGAAGCAAGTCACTTTTCCTGCACTGAGCTGGAGCAGAAAATGTGAGTTGCTGTCCATTGCAAATTTTACAGAGTGTAGTGTGAAAAAAAGGGTCACTTCTGAATCTATTTTGGGATACATATGCAATATGTTCAGCACTATAAGGCACTTCGGAGTATAAGGTACACTTTCAACGAATGGCCTATTTTAAATTTATTTTAAACTATAAGGTGGAATTGGATTATAAGGCGAATTGAATTGGGGCCTCAATAGTAGCTGTGGTTCTAATATGCAACCACTTGATGGAATTATGCTAAAGGAGATACAATACAATATAGCTTTATATGTATTGACTTTATAAAGGTTTCACAGCAAACAAGCGTCTGACCGAACCATGAAAACACGACGTACAAGAAATGAGAATACTGATCCAATCATAAGGAAGATCAAATTTGAAGGCTCTTTACCTGTTTCTGCCTGTGCAGTGAGACCTCAACTTACGAACTTAATTGGTTCCCAGACAAAGTGTGTAAGGCAAAAAGTGTGTATCTCAAAAATAAAATTCCCATAGGAAACCATTAAAATGAGAATAATCTGTTCCCGGGTTTCCATAAAATATACTTTTCAACTAAATAAGCCTTAAAACTACACACAACATACCTTATTCTATGTATGAAAGAAATACACTATATCATAAATCACTTTATATATTTGTGATTTATGGCTTGATGGAATGGCGTTGGAAGTCGAAGGTCAAAGGGAATTGCTGTTTGGAAAGAGAGACGCATTACATGACAAATGTAATTAAAGAAATAAACTGTGCTGTAAAATAAAGTTTTATTGACCTTTTTGATGGACGTTAATGGCTTATGGAAGGAGAGTCACCTTCCATAAGGACTGTTGGTAACTTAACCTCTGGTGCTGTTCGGTCGTGTGCTTCCGCCGAAGATCACTCCGCCAGCCGTGGTGGGTGTGTATTATGAAAATAGTGCTTATTATAAGGTTTAATTTTCATAAATTTGAGGTTTGTAAGACGAAAAGTTTGTAAGATAAGGTGTTTGTAAGTTGAGGTCTCACTGTATATTCTCTGTATTTTGTGTTGGACTGATTAAATGTCATATGCTTGGATTTGCGTGTTTGTATTGATACAATTTAGGACGATAAAAAAATGTCAGACAGCTGTCCACTCAAGATAAGAATTCACATCAATTATGTAAAAGCTGAGTCGGGCTGAGCTGGGTAGCAAGACGCCCCTGATGTTCAGTTAGCACTAAGGATCTGTCACCTGTCTCTTCCTGTTCTTCATGGTTTTGCCCGGCTCACGTTACATTTGTACCTCCTGGCAATTACGTGGGTGTGAGGATGCGCAGCTGAGCGTGTCTGCGTGTGTTTGCATGCGTGTCAGGGAGTCGGCGTTTAAGTTTAAAGCCGGGTGAATGTGAAAGACTCTGTATAACTTGCGGGATAAGTGGACAAAGCAAAAATGAAGCAGCAGCTGAGTTTGTTTGACAATAATTTGGGGCAAAGTGCCAAGTTGTAAAAAGGGAATGACTACAAATTGTACAGGTGGTTGAAAGTGATAGGATGAAGAGAATTTTAGGAACAAAGTACCACAAATGTTTTTTTTTTTTTCTAGTCTTGAAAAAGCGAGGCGCCAAAAAATGTCTTCTGTCATAGTTAGTCGAACAGAAAAAGAGGCAATTCTGTTTCCATTTCCTGTCACTCAATCGTGTGAGAAACAATGCAATTGCAAGAGCAGAAAAATGTCATGCTTTCCGAGTTGTGGCTGTTCATAGTAGAACAATACGACATATGACCTAATTGATTCTGTCATCATGAGATATTTGGATACTGTCATCACTAAGGTCACGGGTGAGCAATATGAGTATATCCAAGCTGAGCCCAGATAAGAAGTGGGGTACACCCAGGACTGGTTGCCTACCCCCTATTATTCTCTAAAATCTCACCTAGTCACTCTTTCTCTGCTCAAGCCAAAGCCTAATACAAAATAGACAGAATAGAAGATATCATATTCAAATGTTTCATGCTGTTCTATGCTTATCTGGCCGAACACAAGGCCCTCAATAGAAGCACAGAAAACCTGGGTTCAATCTGAGGTGAACAGACACACCCTGTTGTACTATCATCCTCGGGTAGGAGATCTGGCCTTGGGCGAAATTTAGGACTTGGTAACTCCTTCACAGTAAGAGCTCATTAGCCAGGTTACAAATCTATCAGTTCATGGAAAGAAAACCCATTAAAATGTCTATGTTCTGTTGGTTTATGAATGTTGGTGCATGGGACGTCGAGGGGCGTGGTATTCAAATCAAGAAGTGTGTTTTACTCATGTACCACTTAAATGTGCATATACTCTCAATAAATAGCTTGGAAGAGGACTGCAGATGTTGGTCTGCAACCCCTGCCGGCAGTAAAAGACAATCTACCTCTGTTCGAGCCTTTATTCACAGTGTCTGACCAAACAAACATCTCTGACAAAGCCCTATCGAATATAATTTTATCTACACATTATTTTTTTCATCAAAATTTAGAAAGCAATGATTGAGTGGATGATTATTTCTGGTGATGTCAAAGCAAATAACTGTAAGACGAATGTGTGGTTTAAGATATCACAGGAAGTCACAAGAGGAAGTCACCTTCATGCACCCTAAACGGGATAACATGATACACAGTCCACTGTTGTAACAGCTGTCCCAGCTAAAAAGCCTTAAAAATTCATTGACAGTACGAATGAATATTTTTATGACGTTTTGAATTTAACGGCAAGGCGTATCACGCACAGGTAAACATATCGCAGAAGTATTTCCAAACATATCCATGAACAATGTTTCCAAGTATTTTTCTGCTGCCTTTGGATCCCTCACACAATTCCATCACGTGCGCTTGCAAACGATTTACCTGATAGACGTGGTAGGCGTTTGCAGCTCTACCTTGCAGGAACACAGAAGGGATCCATACGTTGATGAGAGCGCGATGGGCCCTTTGGGGTGACACAAACAAACAGGTAAGGCTTCATCAATGATGGCCTATTACGTCCATCGTCATAGTCATAATCGTCAACATCAACGCGTACTGAGATGAGCGGGAGATGATAAAAAATAAATAAGTAAATAAATCAGGTCATCTTTGTGGGTGCCACACGGTCAGAAGACTGGACTAAACTAAGAGTAAGACATTACTGGATTTAGTTTTTTGTCTTCACCACATCAAATTGGATGCACCTGTCTTAAAAATAAGCATCAAACATTCACCGAAAGAAATATAAAAAAATACATAGAATGGATGATGTACATTGAGACCTCAACTTACGAACTTAATTGGTTCCCAGACAGAGTGTGTAAGGCGAAAAGTGTGTATCTCAAAAAAAAAATCCCATAGGAAACCATTAAAATGGGAATTATCCGTTCCCAGGTTTCCATAAAATATACTTTTCAACTAAATAAGCCTTAAAACTACACACAACATACCTTATTTTATGTATAATAAATATGCTATTGTATTGCAATGAAAGAAATACACTGCATTGTATCATAAAGTCACTTTATTTACATTTGTGATGGTCATTTATGGCTTGATGGAATGGCGTTGGAGGTTGAAGGTCAAAGGGAATTGCTGTTTGGAAAGAGAGGCGCATTACATGAGGACTATAATTAAAGAAATAAACTGTGCTGTAAAATAAAGTTTTATTTACCTTTTTGATGGTCGTTGATGGCTTATGGAAGGAGAGTAACCTTCCATAAGGACTGTTGGTGCTGTTCGGTCGTGTGCTTCCGCCAAAGATCACTCCGCCAGCCGTGGTGGGTGTGTATTATGAAAATAGTGCTTATTATAAGGTTTAATGTTCATAAATTTGACGTTTGTAAGACGAAAAGTTTGTAAGTTGAGGTGTTTGTAAGTTGAGGTCCCACTGTACATTTTGAAGTGCAAGTGTGAATTAAAGAGTCTTGAAAGTTTTAATGACACTAACAGTTTGTCAATTCTTCCTTTATCCAGAAATCAATTGGCAATTCTTACGTTTCAAAATCGGAGAGGCTGGGATCATCTGACGTCTGACTCAAATCCCCTGGGACCTAAATAACCAATAAAAAATATATACAAGTGACTCTAATGCATTACTGTCACAAGTCCTTCAACAACTCTCATGCAGAAACATAAACTTGAAATGTTTTAACATTTATGGATATTGTCGTGTCGGGAAACAGTTCTGATGCGAGAATATGCCATCCCTCTCTGTGATTGTGTCCGTTGGACATAATGTGCGGGAATCTATCAGCCCTCTGCTGATTTGCAACAGTCCATATGTTGACGGTCTGGGTGATTGTCTGCCTATCCTACTCATCTAAAGTTGACTTATCGTGGTGGGGGGAAGTGGGTGGGAAAGCTGCACACACATACACACACACACACACACATGCACGCACACACAATCACGCATGCACCCACAAAGAACCACACCCACCCACACTCAACCATACCCACACACACCCGCCCACGCACTCACACACTCATACTCCCTCTCACCCACTCCCACGCACGCACACCCACACAAACGCTCGCACGCATGCACACACACCCACTGACACATACCCCCCCACACACACACACACACACCACACACACCACACCCCCACATACACTCCCACACGCACAAACCTATACTACCCCACATCCATACACAACCACACAAACCCACACTCAACCATACCCACACACACCCCACTACTCACACATACATACTCCCCCACACCCGCACCCAACCAAACCCAGACCCTCACACAGACACACACCAACACCCCACATCCACACACACACACACACACACACACCCTGACCATGGCCGGACTACTTTGAAGCTGCCCAGCATGGCGCTGTAAGTCGCAAAAGGCTTACACATATACCGAACTGAACACACCCACTGAGGAGCCCATCTAGGAAATGCTGGAGTGAAAAGATACAAAAGTTCACCTTTGTTCACCTTTGACTCACTTTAGGAGTATTGCATTATCTAACACAACAGATGGTACGTATGTGTGTGTTCTACGTGTAAACAGATGTTAGTGTCATGTGATGTTTACGTATACTATCCTGGGGAAAAAATGTGACTTTAGGGAAAAAGAAATATTGATAGCAACTTTGTGTGAACATGCGACAAGCTAAAATGCTTTCAAATTCAAGTTTTAGAGATGGGATAATCGCTGAAAAGTGAGAAAACCGCAGAAAAAAGCTTAATTAAGCCCTTTGCAACAGGGACTGCCATGGCCCTCTGGGAATTGTTGGGTGATTATTGCAGACAATTTCATTGGCATTTTGGGAGCTTTGACACCAGAGAGTACCGGTGTCAAAACCAAGGCCCGGGGGCCAAATGTGGCCCAACACTTCATTTATTCGGCCCATGAAAGCAAATCAAACTTGTGAAATTCCACGATGCTTGAAAACCAAAATTTCAAATTGTCCCATCTAAAGCACAAAAAATTCATGGCATTTTTGACTTCAATTTTGAAATCTAATTATTCATTAATTTGTTGTGCACTCTATATGTAATACGTGGAGGGGCTTAAACAGTCGAATGGCTTCTACAAATTCATAACAGCGTGCGATAGGAAACCGCAACTACAAGGTGACCTGCGGCAAAAAAATGAGTTTGACACCCTTGCCCTAAAATTCGTCAATTTTGGTATTAAAAATGTTCCTATTGCCTAGAAAGTCGAGAAAAAAAAAACAAGGACGTTCTATATGACCATATTTGGACATGGGGGATTTCCTGCCAGAGAGCAAAAACAAATGCAATGAGATCAACACGATGCTACGCTATGCTAAATCATTACTCTGTGTCCTGCCTCGGTTGTTATACTTCACCAAAATGACCGGACATGCAAAGTAGAAAACAATCCAACTGAGTCGCGTAGAGGAAAATATTAATTCCAAATGACAAAGCGGCACAAGTCAAGATCGGAAACAGGAGGATTGGGTCTTTGGGGAAAGAAGTGAGTGTCTGTGAGGACATCTTGTGTGTCGTTATGAACTCACCGGTCCTCTCAGCTCAATAAGTTCCTGTCTCATCTGCACGATGAGGTGGTCCTTGGCCATGAGGGTGCGATAGAGGCGCTCATTAAACTCAATCAACTCTCCGTGCATCTCGGCCACCTGGAAAACACACATGGAAACGGGCAGTCGCATAAAAGATCATTCGTACAAAAGTGGGTTTTGTACGCTGCATTAAAAAGAATACAAAATAAAATTTAAAAAGGTGTAAACGACAAAAGTTACAATTCTCAGTATAGGAGGAGTAGTCCAGGTGGAGTGTAATTAAAATTGACAGCAGACAAGATGGAGGAGTACAGTTAAAGGACAACCGACAACATTTTTTTTGTTTCCTAACAGACATCAGAAAAACTTTTATAGCATCTAAACTACCCATAACACGCAGGCTGATATTTTTAGTCAAATGCAAAACACCAATAAAAATGAGTTAAAGTGTCCCAAAACTACTTCAAAATGACCTCGCGAGTTTCAGATGGCCCCGCCCCCTTGTTCGTGATTGTTCACGCCAGGACGTCTTGCCTTGCTCTAGAATCAAAACAATGGCTTCAGATTCGGACAAGATGCTTTCTTGTTACTCATCCAGTTATGAATATGATTCAAATAGTTCTGAAGAGGAAAGCATACATGTTTGCAATCGATTAAAGAAGTCCTCCCGTATCAATTCGAGCAATCAGGACTCCGATGTAGCGTCCCAGATTATGCACAAGATAGCACTCAAGCTCCGTTGGAAATGGGCTGATTTGTCTGCTGGGAATTTGTCTCAACTAGTATCAAATAGTAGTCTTGGTGCAACAGACAACGATTCACCATTGTGTTATTTATGTGTTTTCCTGATAATTTCGCCATCATCACGAAGTTTTCAGACCAAACAAAGTACCCAAAATGCATTGTGTGTCGCTTTCTCGGTCAGGGGCGTCATCAACTCGAAAACAAGACTTCCTGAATATTCAGCGCGAGTCTAAAAACGTAAAATATAGCTATATGTCGTGGAATATTTGTAAAATACGCTCAGTAGAAATCATTTAAAGTGATTTTACAAATTATGGACACAACTTATCGGGAGGTGTCGGTTGTCCTTTAAACTCCATTTTGTGGTGAATGGCTGTCGACGCTGTGGGTGTAGTCCACAGGTATCAATGTCAAGGCCCGCGGGCCAAATCCGGCCCGCCACATCATTTTTTTCGGCCCGCGAAAGCAAATCAAATTTGTTAAATTCCATGATGATTGCTAAAATCTGAGCCAAAATTTCATATTTTTAGATGTCAAGCACAATAAAAGTCATTATTCTTGACTTCAGGTTTGAAAACAAGTTATTCATTAATTTGCTGTGTGCTCTATATGTAATATTTGAAGGGATTTAAACATTCTAATGGGTTCCCCAAATTCATAACGGCCCTCGACAGGAAACCATAACAACAATGTGGCCCGCGGCAAAAAATGACTTTGACACCCCTGGTGTAGTCAATATATTTTTATATATATATATATATAACGAATATATATATATATATATATATATATATATATATATTGTGGGACAGGGTAGTCGGAATTCTGACAGACTGCTAATCAATTGTCTTCAGCTCTAAGGAACCTTGACAGTGCGATCCTCAAATCCGTGCACTCGTGCAAATAGTCGCGACAAACGATGCTTTATGTGTGTGCCTCATCTTCCTAATTTCACCGGACAGCGCTGACGGGTCTTTGTCGGGTGACTGACAGCCGTGGCAGACACACAAGCGTTTTACATGAGGCACCTGCTGCCACAAGCGCTTGAGTGGAGCCGTGTCACGGCGTTGGCAGGTGAGACAAACGACGACAATGGTGTTATCGCTTTTGCTTATTCGTATCCGATCGGCACATATTTGACATGAGAGGACAATAAAAATGGCCGACCACTCAACGCGAATGGCATAATGTTGTCTACAGACAGCCCGTTTAGTCATCAGGGCATTTATAAATACTTCAATCTCATCTAACTGCATTATTTTATGATGAATGAACCTTTTCATGCACCTTGTAACTCAATAACATGAAATTTTCCACTCTAGTAACCTCTGACCCTGAAAGGGTTAAAATTATATTCATTTGTCAACTCATTCGCTGCCATTCCCGATTATTATTCAGGAATTGAAAAGTGTAATGTGGAACGCAATTTGTTCAGGTTTTGGTTTTTCTTAAAGGGTAGTTGCCGATAAAGCGCTGGTCAGACCAATGTTTTTCCCTTCCACCAGGGGGCAAGATTTGTCTTTTATCCACGTTAGCGCTATGTTACAGCTCCAGCTGTTGTTAAAGCGCTATATAAATCATATATTGTATTGTATAGATGATAGAGGAGATTATCAAGGCGTCATTTTCACCAGTGGATCCGCCAAAATCCGCCATGATATCTCTCATGGCGGATTTTGCATGTCTGCTACAAGCTAAATATTGAAAGCAAACACAAATTCATTGATAAAAAGAGATTTTCTTACATCTTGTATTTTGTACAGCCGCCCCCATTTCAACCTCAGATAACTCCAGACCCACATAACTTAGGAATTAACTCTTTTTTTAAGAAAGACGATAGTCTAAGGTTAATTACACTGAACTGAATGTGTACATAGTCCTAAAACTCAATATTCTATGGGTCCTGCTATTTGAATGAAAATGACAAAAACCCTGGCACTGGAGTGGACGCATTTCTCCACATCCTCTGGCAGTGAATGAGTTAAAAAAATTACAAATAAAATGACAAATTCTCCATTGTCATACATGTTAAGTCTCACGATTTGATCGGGAGACTCACGATTATGACCACAATATCCACAATAATTTGTGAGGGGGAACAAAAGAAAATGTGAAACATAAAATACATTTTTTTATACTAATTAAATGTATGAATAAACAATGAAAGCATTTTGGTGTTTTATTTACTTCGAATTTACACTTTTGTCACGCTCACATTATTTTAACATGCACCACAGATTCGCGAGTACGAAAATCTCCCGATTAATGATTTCTAAAACTTAACATGTTTTTAATGTTTAAAGTTGATCATGAATTCATTTTAGGGAAAAAAAAAAAGTCGCTCAGAGGCATTGCAAAAAAAAAAAAAATACTAATCATAATAACGCTAAATGTAAAAGCTCCACCATATATTCGACTCCACAGACAAAGACCTCCCTCCAAGTGAGAACCAGTTACGTTGCATAATCCTGTACTGTGAAGTAGAGGACACCCTTTTAATTAATCCTCAAAAAAAACAATTGTCTTTCATCATCACGCACATAATAACAGTGAGCCGTTTCAAGGAGACTCCGCTTTGATTTGTGCATTCTTTGTTTGTCATCGAATGGCTGTTAACTGCATGCTCAGAAGTTGGAAAGAGAATATCAACGAGCATGTCCTCGGTGCCACTGAAATCTCTTGTCTGTCAAATACAACTCAAATTCCTGGGGCGGCCATATAAAAAAAAATAAAGGTAGACCTTCTTAATCTATGCAACACACACAAAAAAATAAACAATCAAATAGAAAAAAAAATAGATAAATAGATTGGATTGGATTGGATATGCCTTTATTAGTCTCACAGTGGAGAAATTTACATTTCACAGCAGCAAAGTGATGAAAGGAATGGAAGTAGAAAAACAAAATACATGAGCTGCTGGAAAGGCAGCCACTCTCGCGGCGCCGTCTCGAAGTCATAAGAACAAAAAAAAACTAAATAACAAATAATATGACAGCATAGAGACAATATGACAAAACAAAGACACAGAGAGACATTCATTCTTCAGGACTTGCTGTACCCTCTTTGTGATGACATGAAGCAGTTCTAGATGAAAGAGAAGAGGATCAAAGCGTCTTTCCACCAGTGGATCAGGGACATCATGGTGGAATGTACACGTCGACTACAAGCTAAATGTTGAAAGCAAACACGCAGCTGTAGCATCCATTGACGAAAAGAGATTGTCTCACATCTCCTGTTCCACATAAATCTGCTTCAATTCCAAGCCGCAACAGTTCCACATACGCATCGGCGCTCTGCGCTGACGCTCCTTTCTTCTTATCGCGGGTTCCTCAAGCCATGCATCCATCCAGCCGCAGACTGTCCAACAGCACTAACCTTTCCGCTAAACAACGCGGGGCTGTGCAGATGCTGCCCATTATAGGCACAAAAAAGCACAATGGCCCCTTTGGTGTCCAGCGATGGCAGTCGAATGGCTCCGACATTCCTCCCATTAAAAAACAGTACTGGCATATTCATGCTGCCGAAAAGGCGCAACCGCTCAGCACAGTCTCCTCCTTGATGAATGTCGTGGTCAAAAATGCTGAAAAACAATCTGTATCCGTTCCACACGATGCATAACAACACAAAGTGACAAAAGAAAACACAAAACAAGACAAAAACAACCAAAAAAAAACAAGGCTCATGAGAGCACTTGCTGACGGCTGCCTACTCGGGCGCCATCTTGGACTTCTTCAAAAAATAAATAAATAAAATAAATAAATAAATAAATGAACACCGCCCTACCCACTCTCGAGGACTTGCACACTGCAAGAATCCAAACTAGGGCGCGGAAAATCCTACTGGACCCTCCGCACCCTGCCCACCACCTTTTCCAGCTACTCCCCTCAGGCAGGCGCTACCGATCCATGCGCACCAAATCCAGCAGACATTTAAACAGCTTCTTCCCCCAAGCCATTAACTCTTTGAACTCTTTCAACAGTAGCCAAAATGGAACTGTATAGTGCCTCTTAGCAGTTTTTTTTTGACGACGATACTAGTGCAGCGTGTTCTACCGGAAACAAATTCCTTGTGTGTTCTACATACTTGGCAATAAAGATTGGATTGGATTGGATTGGATATGCCTTTATTAGTCTCACAGTAGAGAAATTTACATTTCACAGCAGCAAAGTGATGAAAGATGATTCTGAACAAACAAACAAACGAACAAATAAATAAATAAATAAATAATGGGTAAATAAAAAATAATGGATGAATAAATAAATAAATAATGATACGTCAATAAATAAATGGATGGATGAATAAATAAATACACAAATACATAGAAAAATAAATAAATACATCATGGATACATTTAAAAAATGAATGGATGAATAAATAAAGAAATCAAAATTGATAGGTTGATAAATAAACGGATGAATAAAAATAAATAAATGATTATTAAATGAATGGACGAATAAATAAATAAATACAAACAAACATACATACATAAATAAATGATACATTATTAAATGGACACATAAATAAATAAATAAATAAATACATAAATAAATAAATATAATAAATAAATAAATAAATAAATAAATAAATAAATAAATAAATAAATAAATAAATAAGCACTCTTCGGCTGCCCTTTAAATGAGAGTCTCAAGTATAAATCCCGTAATACATTGTAACCAAGTCACACACACTGTAAAGTGTCCTTGAGAGCTTTGAAATGTGCTTAAAATGTAATGTATTATTATTATTAATAATAATAATAATAATAATAATAATAATACATTGTCCTTTTTTGCTAATGTAATGTTTTTTTTTTTTTGTCATTGAAAAACTCTCCTGTGTCGTATAAAAGTTAATGCTTGGCATCTTAGTGCCAAAGAGCGACATCCACTAGATGATGCTACGCTAAAAGGAATACAAGACAATACAGCTTTGTTTATGCAGAGGTTTCACAACCGCTGCAGCTGTAACAAAGTGTTTTACAGGACATTTAAAATACTACGTCCAAGAAATGAAAATATGTATCCGTAGAAAAGGCGTACCAGATTATTAGGTGCAAATTGAATTGAGAAAATTGAATGCTTTATAGTGCACCTGACAGTGCATACAATACGGTAAGTACAGTAAAGTCTCGTTATATCGATATTCTAGGGAGTCCGAAAAAATATCGATATAACAGGGACTATCGATATATCCGACCCTGTTTGCATGTAATGTTCTCCGTGCGTGCATAGAAATAGTATCGATATAACCGGGACTATCGATATATCCGATATCGATATAACGAGACTTTACTGTAGACTTCCAAGAAAGTGACTGGTCAAGAATTTTTTGATTAAAGATAGGTTTCTGTGTCCGTAAACATATTTTAAACGTGCATAAAAAACTCAGTAACATTGTTTTGCCAACTTTCTCATAAGGAGGGTTTTATATACAGTCGAATGCTCACATTTACTTCAACCGACTCATCGGGTCTCTGATCTGAAACATCACGATGGAACAGAGAAAGTGGCACACATGGCCACGTACAAAGCCTAAAAAGTCAAACTAAGTGAGAGTAAGAGGGCCCGAGATTGGATTTGAAATTGGATGGCGAGGGGAGAAATGACCTCACTCCATCCACAGCGGATGGAATTAGTCATGACAAATGTCCTTTGCACCGCAGCCATCTTGACTCTTTATTGACGGTGTAAGTACAGACAAATTGGAATCATCTATCACATGCGATATCGCGATGCAAATTTGGGAAGAGCGCATTATTTGATTTGGTTTTCCATCAGCTTATATTGGTTGTCTTGCTTACTGTCGTGCTTACACTTAGAGGCAAGATAAGATGAGGCAGGCCCACTCTTTACGGCAATGGAAGCTAGGTCGAGTGATTAGCGCATCAGCAAACAGAGGAGACAAACCCCATTAGGGTAATCAGTGCGGTTAAGTGTTTTTTAAAGACAAATGTTGACTATGGATGGACTATGAGGTGTCCAGAAATACATCGTAAACAGAGGACACCCTGTACAGTGGTACCTCTACTTAATTCATTCACTGCCATTCACAATTTTATTTGGGAATTGAAAATATGACGTGGAGCGCCATTTCAGAATTGGTTCGGGTTTTGTTTTTTCATGCTTGCGTGCTGATAAAGTGCTGGCCATGGCCTCTGGCAATGTTTTTTTCATTTTTTTTTTTTTCATGTGAGCGCTTTGTTCCAGCTTCAGCTGTTGTTTAAGCGCTATAATAATAACAACAACAGTAATAACAATAATAATAATAATAACTACTTCTACTACAACTGCAACTGCTGCTGCTCCTGCTACTACTACAAATAATAATACAAATAATAATAATAATTCAATCAATACAAATAATACAAATAATCTAAATAATTCAAATAATATTCATTATAGAAATAATACAAATAATACAAACAATACTCATAATACTAATAAGACTAATACTAATAATTCTAATAATACTACTCCTACTAATAAGAATAAAAATAATACTACTACTGCTACTACTACGTACTACTACTACTATTACTAATAATACTCATAATAATACTACCACTACTACTACTGATAATAATAATAATAATAATAATAATAATAATAATAATAATAATAATAATAATAATAATAATAATACATTTGATTTACAAGCGCCTTTCTAAACGCTCAAGGTCACTTTACAGTCACAGGATCGGTTTTTCTGTGGGTGAGCAGCGGCAGCCACACATGCCAGCGTTCACTCAACCCGGAAGTAACTCTAAGAGATAGAAAGCTAACTAGCAAGCCAATCGTTAGCCAACAGATACCTAGCTAGATAGCCAGCCAGATAGTGAATTGATAGCTAGCTAGATAGCTAGCCAGCCAGATAGCTCATAGATAGCAAATAGCTAGCAAATAATAATAATAATAATAGTAATAATAATAGTAAATAAACCAATATGTATGTATTGCTTTGTATTTTGGACAGCCGCCCTCATTTCAAGCTCATATAACTCCATACCCATATAATTTAGGAAATAACTCTTTTTTTCTGATGAAAGAAGAGATTTTAAGATTTCTAACACTTGAGTAAATGTTTATGTCCAGTAAAGTCTCGTTATATCGATAGCGTTTATATTGATAATACTGTTTATTACGACACTATTTTCATTTCTGGCGCACATTTCTAGTCTTTTTATGCATAATGAGTTCCGTTTAGTACGATTCGTGGTTTTTACGATAATCCGGTTACAACGGTGCTCTTTTTCATCTCCCGCCGGCCATTTTGCTATGTTTATATCGATACAAAAGATATTTAAGGTGAATCACTATTTGCTTAGGGGTTTCTACACAGTACCACCATTATCGAAATCTGTATCGCTCACTGTATCTGGTCGTGCCGTTGGTCGACTTGGTTACGTGACCAGCTCCTGTGTAGCAGACGCCATTTTCATTTTCAGACGCCAGCTCGTGTGTAGCAGACGCTGATAAATTCCTTATATGGACCATGGATGCCCTCTTCTGGCGGCTTTTGGGTGCAACACGGTTCTCAGTCCAAACATGTACAGTCATTCTAGTCAGGCACTCTCTCGAACCCCGTTGTCGGGTCCTCCCAAACCCAGTCACGTCACCAGCTTCCGTGTTGTGACCTGTCTTACCGAGCACAATAAAAAAGAGCGTAGCCTAGCTAAAATACAGTACTGTTGCTTGAGACCAATTTCAACCATGGGAAAACGTAAGAATTGTGATATCCGAACAACGTACAAGGCAATCATGGCTGTGGGGGACAATCCAACAAGCAAATCCTTCATCGCGAAAGAGTTTGACGTGTCGTGCAGCAGAATACTTCATCAACGTAAGTAATGTAAACGTTGCAGTTTTGGTTTTTCATCCATGTATTTAATTGTGTAGCATTCAGATATATTTATCGCTTGTAACAATCACTGTTTTTTTCTTGGTTTCGTGTCAATAGAACGTCAGGATTTTGCATTGGTTGCATTTTTGAAAGGAAATAGTCATTAAAAAAAGTGTAAAGACATTTTTATTTTATGCACAAGTTTATTTTACACGTCACTATTGTACAAAAAGCATGTTAGATACGTAATCCATGAACCCAATGATAAAATGACATGCCATATCAAAGATACCCCGTTTACGTGTTGCCCCCCCCCCCCCGCCCCCTTCCTTTTAATGCAGTTCGGCGCAGGACGGTTATATCTACATTTTTTTCTGACTCCCGAGAATATCGATATAACGAGACTTTACTGTAGTCCTAAAACTCAATATTCTGTGAGTCCTGGAATTCAATTGACAATGACAAAAACCCTGGCACTTGAGCGGACACAGTTTTGCACATGTCTGGCAGTGAAATAGTTACAAAAAAGGGCTCTTCAAGCTAAATATTTTAAGTTAGAATTGTCTGAACAGCAAAATATAAAAAAAATAATTTAATACAAGATCCAAATGGTAAAAATACATGTAAAAACTGCCCCAGGTTTCGATTCAGTGGCACCTTTGAATTAAGAGTCTTCCATTCACACGCATGTTTTTGGAATGTGGGAGGAATGTGGGAGGAAGCCGAAATACGAAGAGAAAACAGTTGTGAAAAAAAAACAAGGCAACCAAAATATGACAACTATATGACTAATTTGTCACTCTGACCACATATTGGATTCCATACATTTTCGTGACTCACTTCAGCACATCTGCTCCTCAACAGGAGGAAACAAGGCTGAAGATGACGGAAGTGGAGGGGGCGGAGTGGAAAAGAAAAAGGGTGAGTGAAGACCAATATAGACAC
Organism: Hippocampus bargibanti; assembly: GCF_051943395.1. Classification (NCBI taxonomy): domain Eukaryota; kingdom Metazoa; phylum Chordata; class Actinopteri; order Syngnathiformes; family Syngnathidae; genus Hippocampus; species Hippocampus bargibanti. The sequence continues at coordinate 3,291,271 of NC_142748.1, read as the reverse complement.
GACAAGCTGTTCGGTCCATCATTGACTGGGCGTTTAAAAAAAAAAAAAAAAACAGTTACATAGGAACAGAGCTGCGCAAAGTGCGAAAATGAGAGCAGCAGATGGGCAACTAGAAAAGAAACAACAAAAAAGCTAAAATCCGGCCAATGATACAAAAGTCGCTCATTTATCGCTGCAGCATGACAGCACTTGGATGGCACATGCTTTTTGTTATGGCTAACGACTACTTTGAATTTATGCACAATGCTAAAAACGCAGTCTGTCAGCTTCCATTTCTTTTTCAAACGGAAGCAAATCAAACTTTTCCGCAATTGTAAATAAATGTTTCTTTAGTCGATGCAATTAGTCGGTATTGGCAGGTGGTAATTATGGAGGCACACAAGCGTGTGAGTCACAATCAAACAGGTTGATGTTGAATAATTATGAGCTCTAATGGTTTTCTGTTGTGGACAGGTGGGAGAAAGTGTCTCCTAGATGAGAGAACAAATCCACGGGCTCAACACAGTTCAATCACTTCAACACTAAAGGCACACAATAGTTATTATTAGTAGTATTAGTTGTATTAGTAGTAACGGTAGTATTATTGGTATGATTACTGGTATTATTATTAGTAGTAGTCGTATTAAAATTAATAGTACGCCCCTGACCGAGAAAGCGATACACAATGCATTTTGGGTACTTTGTTTGGTCTGAAAACCTCGTGATGATGGCAAAATTAGAAGGAAAACATAAATAACGCGATGGTGAATCATTGTGTGTTGCACCAAGACTACTATTTGATACTAGTTGACACAAATTTCCAGCAGACAAATCAGCCCATTTCCAACGGAGCTTGAGTGCTATCTTGTGCATAATCTGGGACGCTACATCGGAGTCCTGATTGCTCGAATTGATACGGGAGGACTTCTTTAATAAATTGCAAACATGTATGCTTTCCTCTTCAGAACTATTTGAATCATATTCATAACTGGATGATTAACAAGAAAGCATCTTCTCTGAATCTGAATCCATTGTTTTGATTCTAGAGCAAGGCAAGACGTCCTGGCGTGACGTCACGAACAAGGGGGCGGGACCTTCTGAAAATCGCCATTTCCGGGGACATTTTGAAGTAGTTTTGGGACACTTTAACTAATTTTTATTGGTGTTTTGCATTTGACTAAAAATATCAGCCTGCGTGTTTTGGGCATTTTACATGCTATAAAACGTTTTTTTGATGTCAATTAGGAAACAAAAAAATGGTGTCCGTTGTCCTTTAAAGGACAACCGACGTCTCCGGACAAGTTGTGTCCATAATTTGTAAAATGGCTTCAAATGACTTCTACTGAGCATATTTTAATAAGATTCCACCGCATATAGCTATATTTTACGTTTTAAGACTCGCACTGAATATTCAGGAAGTCTTGTTTTTGAGTGGGTGACGAGTCCGTAATTGACGTCACTAAAGGAACGCCGCTGACCAAAAAAAAAGATGCATTGTAGCGGTCCTTACATCACGTCAATGTATTTTGCTGTACTTGTTTGGTCTGGGGAGCTCATGTTGCACCCAAGAGCCACCAGAGGAGGGCGTCCAAGCTCCATGGAGGGAATTTGTCAGCCTGTGGAAACGGGCTGATTCATTCCTCACGGGAGCTGGTCGCCATTTTTTCTTTCTCTTCTGGGACGATACATTGCAGTCCAGATGCCTCAAAATGACACGGAAGGACTTTAGAAGAGCATTAAATGCTATATACAGTTATGCGAGTGGTTTAAAATGACAGGTGGAAAAATTTAACCCTCGGTCTGCACATTTGTGATTATTATTTCAATTTTAATGAAACATTTAAAAACCATGCGCTAATATTTACTTTCTTCAGTCAAAAAAGCTTCCTGTTAACTACTTTAATTGTCAATCTATTTTGATGAAATCCAAGCAAGCTGTAAATCTCACCACAGGATGTCATGTGACTGAACCCCCTGCTTGTATTTGTTTCTGCTGTCATGCTGATAAGTTTTGTTGCAGCGGCAGGCGAAGGATTTACAATGGAGGGCGGCGATAAAATTGGTTTATCAGCCAACATTCCATGCGAGGGAATATCATAATACACTTGGATGGAAAATGGGCATGAGGTACATTGGCAAGCTGCCTATAAAATGAAAGGTTGCCTCTAAAATGAAGTAAAAATCCTTTTAAAATTGTCATTACATTTTATTTTAAAAAAGTATATCGGTAATAGTTAACACACATATAAAAGTACTATTATAAACGGAATATTTAGTCTGAAGGAAATAAAAATGCACAAATACAAAAAGTTAAAAGTACACACTGGTACTGGGAACTTAAAAACGAACCTCCCCAAAAAACGACCTGAGTGCTACCAAACTTTTAAATGATCAATTTATGAGCCAAGTAAGCTGAAGCACAATAAGTGTTCAGAACCATCCATCCATTTTCCATCTATTTTTTTCCCCTCGACTTTTCAAAGCCCTTTAATAGCTTTGTGATCATATTAACAGTGAATTTGCATCAGTTCAGACGCTAATCCTTTCATTTTTTTTTCCACACGACTTCCATAAGTTCAAACGAAATCAATTAAAAGAAAATAAAACAAAACACTGGGGATAACCCATAAGCCTTCCATCATATCATCGGGGGAAAATGAGTTGCTGACAGAAGTTTTGAACTATTTTATCAACTTAAAAAAAAAAGAGTCTTGAAGAAATGTAGATCATAAAGCTATAACTGCTGGGCTGGAAAATTAGATTTTTTTTATTCATCAGCCACAATTAGGTGCTCAATTTTTCACTTGGACATTCTTGAGGGGCACAATAAAAACGGTCAATTAGAAATAAATTTAGATAAACATCAAGTGGGAAAATTATTATTTGGGCACCTGGTTGGACACTATAATACAAATGAATCCATTTGGCATTACGGTGTATTGAAAGAGCATTCTTGTGAGAGTCAAAGTTGAGCGAGAGAGCCAATCCCAGCAGACTTATAATAATAATAATACATTTTATTTATCAGCGCTTTTCAAAACTCTCAAGGTCACTTTAGAGTCACAGGATCAGTTTTTCTGGAGGTGAGCAGTGGCAGCCACATGCGCCAGCGTTCATTCAAGCCAGAATAACTCAAATAGATAAAGTTAGCTAGCTAGTTAATAGATAACTAATAGCTAGCTAGCTAGTTAGACGACTAATAGATAAACCTCGCATCGGCCATTTTGAATGCATTTCGATTTACGATCGTTTTGTCAGAACGAAATCCGGTCGTAAATCGGATGTTATCTGGATATACTATATATATATATGCAGTAAAGTAAAAAGATTTTTAAAACAAAATAAATCGCCACATATTTTAGATGTTGCCTTTTTTGTGGGTTATTTATTTATTTATTTATTTGTATGTATGTTTATGTGTTTAAGAGTTTATGAGTTTATTTATTTATTTATTTATTTAATGTAGCCACAATGGGACACAAGCCAGTGTCTTATTGTGCCGGTCCCAAGCCCGGATAAATACAGAGGGTTGTGTCAGGAAGGGTATCTGACGTGCGCTGTCGGTGTGACTGATGAATTCAAGGTGGAGGTGGGACTCCACCAGGGGTCAGCTCTGAGCCCCTTCTTGTTTGCTATGGTGATGGACAGGCTGACAGACGATGTTAGACAAGAATCTCCATGGACCATGATGTTTGCAGATGACATTGTGATCTGTAGAGAGAACGGGGAACAGGTGGCGGAGAAACTAGAGGTGTGGAGATATGCCCTGGAAAGGAGAGGAATGAAGATCAGTCGCAGCAAGACGGAATATATGTGTGTGAATGAGAGGGATCCAAGTGCTAGAGTGATGCTACAGGGAGAAGAGATAAAGAAGGTGGAGGATTTTAAGTACTTGGGGTCAACTGTCCAGAGCAATGGAGAGTGTGGAAAAGAGGTGAAGAAGCGTGTCCAGGCAGGCTGGAGCGGCTGGAGAAAAATGTCAGGTGTGATGTGTGATGTGTGATAGAAGGGTTTCAGCTAGGATGAAAGGAAAAGTGTATAAAACAGTGGTCAGACCAGGCATGATGTTTGGACTGGAGACAGTGCCACTGAAGAAAAGACAGGAAGCAGAGCTGGAGGTAGCAGAGCTGAAGATGTTGAGATTTTCTTTGGGTGTGACCAGGTTGGATAGGATCAGGAATGAGTACATTAGAGGGACAACTCATATTAGAGGCTTTGGAGAGAAGGTCAGAGAGGCCAGACTGAGATGGTTTGGACATGTCCAGAGGAGAGAGACCGACTATATCGGGAGAAGGATGCTGAGCCTTGCACTGCCAGGCAGGAGACCGAGAGGAAGACCGAAGAGGAGGTTTATGGATGTGGTCAAAGAGGACATGAAGGTAGCTGGTGTGAGGGAAGAGGATGCACAAAACCGGGATAGAGGACATTGATTCGCTGTGGCGACCCCTGAGGGGAAAAGCCGAAAGGAAAAGAAGATGTATTTATTTATTTATAGATTTATTTATGTATTTATTTATTTATTTAGATTAACCCCGTTGGGGACAGCGGCCATGACAGTGGGCAACCTTGAATTGCGTTACGGGTTATCACTACTGACCATTTAAATTACAGTAAAGTCTCGTTATATCGATATCGGATATATCGATAGTCCCGGTTATATCGATACTATTTCTATGCACGCACGGAGAAAATTACATGCAAACAGGGTCGGATATATCGATAGTCCCGGTTATATCGATATTTTTTCGGACTCCCTTGAATATCGATATAACGAGACTTTACTGTATTTCTGAAAACATTTTTATGAGGTCCTTTTTCTCGCTTTTTTTTCCCCAAGTAGGTCATGCATCGGAAAAAAAAAAAACATTATTTTTTTACATTTTACTGTCCGGTGTATAACTTTACTTTAACCGGTCATATTTTCGGTTGGCCTGCATTCTGTCTGATAATACAGAATGCATTTGAAAAATGATGCAGGGAAAAGAGCATTGAGCGCCCTGAAAATTGGCTTTAATGTTACAAAGGCATGTCCAGAGTGACGCACAAATGGCATTAAACAGAGCCAGGTCATAAACACAGCTGTATTTCCATAGTAGATGAAGGTAAACAGTCAAATATTTATCTGGCTCTGGCAGGCGTCATTAGGAACCAACCAACCTCAATGTGACATTTTCCAAAAATCAATAGTGGTGGTCAGTCACATTTTTATGGGCTTGTTTCCAGAGGGAAAAAAAAACGTTGACGGGCACTGCTGGAAATCCCGTCATTTATAAAGTATAGAAAGGCAGAATATTCATAATCCACTATAGGTGCTTGATTCACTTTTACAAGATTAAAATTTTGGGGGGATGGGGGTATGATCTGCAAGTTTTCAGTATAATTCGTGATTTAGTCAACTTTTATATTTACCTGACAGTCTGGGAAGAAAAAATATACATTCAAACGTTAAAATAAAAAAGTATTTGGGTACCGGGATGAAAATAAAATAAGAAACTAAGTCGCCAAGCAGGTCAACAAACATCAAAAATGCACGTCAGGTGAGCATAAACAAACAAATTTTAAGATAAAAAAAAAAAAATCACCCATCACACTTCCAACAACACCGGCACCTCTGTGCCGCAGGCCCATCAGTGGCCAATGTTGCCGGTGAAACGGCCACGTAATTAACCACGCATATGGTAATATTATAGCCTAATATGCTAGTTAGAATACATTGCAAACGACATGACACAAGTGCAACCACCCACAAGTAATGGAATAGCTGCAACAGTGTCGCAGAAGGCTGCAGACAGTTCCACTGATCGTGCTAATTTGAAAATAACTACATTACTGTCTGATTGAATGAACATTTCAGACACTCACAATGAAATAAAGTCATGGTAAGCCAGTATGAATAACACAAGCGTTCAGTATGTTGATATTTCCTGATAACTTTCTCTTCATATATTCTAAAGGGTACCTTATTTTCGCACCGGAGTAGAAGGCTGAGAGTAGTTGCGAGATCTGTTGTGGCTCAATATTACTTCACATATAAGGCGCACAGTCATCTTTTGAAGAAAATAAAGGCCTTTGGGTGTGCCTTATACACTGGAAAATACAATATTTATTTGTGAAAAACCCAATAAAAATGGTGTCAATATTTTGCATTTTGCTCCATGGCGGAATCTTCCATCTGTTAGGGTAATGGGGGAGGACCGGAAGAAAGAAGAAGAAATTCCACCAAAAAAATAAAATAAAATAAGCGCTTAATTATTTCAGTGGTTCGCTCTGATTACAAAGTTAAGTAATTCTATTAGCATTCATTAAAATGGGCAAAATGCATTTGTAGACTTCGCTTCAATAGTATGATGCTTATTATTTTTTTAAACAGATCCAATTCATTTTACGTAATGCCAGTGATGTGTCCAAAAACAAATCAATAATCAATAAAATGATTAAGAATGATAGTCTATTTCTGATCTTGTTTATTGTATAAGGCGCAGCGGAGTAAAAGGCGCACCCCCAATTAATGGTGTATTTTCAAACTTTTTCCGTGTATAAGGCGCACCTTCAATACATGAAAAAAAAATCCAAATATAATATATAAGTATATATATTTTTTCCAAATATAAGGCACAGCACATTATAAGGCGTGACAGTATAGGCTGGGGTGACGCACTACTTCTTTTACAAGGTGAAATGGAGTTGGTGGCGGCTGAAAGTAGTTGCGAGAACTACTGTAGCTCAATATTACTTCACATATAGGGTGTACCTGCGTATAAGGCGCACGGTCATCTTTTGAAGAGAATCAAGGCTTTTTGGGTGTGCTTATATCCCGAAAAATACGGTAAATTACCACGTTTAGATGCCAGGTTTGTCTCATGTAAGCGAGACCCACAACTACCTACAACTACAGGCAATAAAAAAAGTCACATTTGCATAATATTCCTCCTTAAGGAATTTGAAAATGAGACTTCATGGAGGTTCAACGGTGCTTTCTGCTTGCGAGTCAGTAAGCGGCGAGAGGAGACAACAGCAAAGGCTCACCTCGATCAGTTTGCGTTCGTAGCTGGCCGCCAACTCCTCGATGTCACCCATGCATTTACTCTGAGGGGCCGGGGGGTCCTCTTCACTCAACGGTAATACTGACAGCACTGCAAGACACAGAAAACTGCATTTAAAAAAATATAATAATAATAATAATAATAATAATAATAATATGTGGTAAATAATAATAGTGAATAATAATAACAATAGTAATAATAATCATAAATAATAATAGTAAATAATAATAATAATGGGAATAATTAAATTAATAAAATAATGATATTAATAATAATAATAGCAAATAATAGCAAATAATAATAATAGCAAATAATTGTAAATAATAATAAGAGTAAACAATAATAAGAATAAAAATAGTAAATAATAATGATAATAATAATGTTAACAGTAATAATGATGATAATAATAACAAAATAATAATAATAATGATAGAAATAATAATAGTAAATAATAATAATACGATTAATAGTAAATAATAATAATATAATAATAATAATAATAATAACATAAAATAATAATAATAGCAAAGAATAATAATAGTAGTAAATAATAATGTTAATAGTAATAATAATGATAATAATAATAATAATAATAATAATAATAATAATAATAATAATGAAAATAATAATAATGGTAGTAATAATAATAATAGCAAATAATAATAGTAAATAATAGTAAATAATAATAGTAAATGATAATAATAGTATGACAATAATAATTATTATTATTATTATTATTATTATTATTATTATTATTATTATTATTATTATTATCTGCAATTGACTGGCTACCACTCCAGGATGTACACATTTTTTATTTATCTATTAGGAAAACTGATGAATAAAATCAATGGATTGTTGTTCAAATAGTCCACAACACACACTTGGAGGAAGCCTCCCCCCCACACCCGTGTTTCCCACCACCCCATCCCACAACAATTACAGTGCAAACGTTTCCACCAGTGCCACTCTCAGTTACTTTGTGACACTTGCAGCTGCTTGACTGTTTTGATCAAAATTGAACAGAACGATGCACACGGGGGAGCAGGTTGGTATTTATACACACGCTTAGCAGCCTCTCCGGCGCCTCCGATCCCAGTTCCACTGAATTAACGTCACACCGGAGTAAAAGAGTCACTGGCACAATCGCACGGGGTTCGACAAGCAAACACACAAAGATGCTTAAGCACACAAATCCGCTTTTTCTTTGTACGTACACGACGCCACAATGTAAGTCAGCAACTCAAACGCAGTTCTCCCCCTAACCCCCCACTGTCATTCCTATTAAGATGATAAATGTCCCCCTGACTCCATCGCCTCTTCTACGCAGACTTTCCTCTCAGACCGAGCTCATTGTTTCTTTGTAATACTGAAGCACGCTCACAGGCTTAAGTCATCGTGGCAGCGCCTAAAGCATGGTTTCTAAGCTTATAAACATCAACTAACAGGGTTCCTTCTGTGGGGGAAGGAATAGAAAGAGAAAAAAAAACACAACTTGGCAAAAGGAGGTCTTCGCAGAAGTGGAGGTGGGCGACGATTTGATTGGATTTTCGGCAGCGCGGAAGACAATTAACTTTGGGATTTCAATGTCCACACGCGTCGTTGACAAAGACAAACGTGCTTTTACTTGATGGGAGAGACGAGAAGACACGCTCGGAGAGCGTTGCAAATGGAGGAAACTTAAAAATGCAATGATGGGAATTTAACGTGTCGAAAAGGCACAGATAAAGTTTGACTGATGGTTCATCAGAACATAAAAATCTAAGCTACAAAAACTACATAAGGGGCCTTTGGCAACACAAAACTTTGAGACAAAAATGAGTGCATCCAAAAGATAGGCTGCCAAATGAAAAACAAAGTCATGTAGTTTATTCAATACAGTGAGACCTCAACTTACAAACTTTTTGTCTTACAAACGTCTAATTTATGAAAATTAAACCTTATAATAAGCACTATTTTCATAATACACACCCACCACGGCTGGCGGAGTGATCTTCGGCGGAAGCACACGACCGAACAGCACCAACAGTCCTGACTCTCCTTCCATAAGCCATCAACGACCATCAAAAAGGTAAATAAAACTTTATTTTACAGCACAGTTTATTTCTTTAATTACAGTTGTCATGTAATGCGCCTCTCTTTCCAAACAGCAATTCCCTTTGACCTCCAACGCCATTCCATCAAGCCATAAATGACCATCACAAATGTAAATAAAGTGACTTTATGATACAATACAGTGTATTTCTTTCATTACAATACAATAGCATATTTATTATACATGGAATAAGATATGTTGTGTGTAGTTTTAAGGCTTATTTAGTTGAAAAGTATATTTTATGGAAACCCGGGAACGGATTAATCCCATTTTAATGGTTTCCTATGGGATTTTTTTTTGAGATACACACTTTTTGCCTTACATACTCTGTCTGGGAACCAATTAAGTTCGTAAGTTGAGGTCTCACTGTACATTGTAAAAAAAACTAAATTGTAAAGAGCAATACATTGAGGAGACTAAACAAATTCTCAAAAAAAGACTACATCGCAGGGATAATACTAGTGGGCCTCAATGGGCAGTACATATGCACCTAAAAGCTAGCAACCACTCATTTGACGACAGTGAGGTTAAAATCCTAGCGAAAGAAAATAGTGGTTTGAAAGGGGAGTAAAAGAAGCTATTTTTATACACAACAGCAGAACCATTCACTAAATCGCAATGGTGGTGTGAGGTTTAATTTGGATCGTGCTTACAACACACTTCTGAGATCGTTACCACGTAGGCTTAGTTATACTGATGAGGTGATACCAGAGCAAATGGGGCAATAAGGCCAGTCGTAGACCATAATCATCAATGGACCACTCCTGTAAGACTGAGAGCTTACACAGACTTCCCTGAACTGTCCACGAGTGACATTCATAATATATGAGCAGAAACATAATTATAATTTTGATTCGATTCGCCTTTATTCGTCTCGCAGTGGAGAAATTTACATTTCACAGGAGCAGTTATGGAAGGAAGAGAAAAGAAAAGGAAGAAGTAGGAAAAAGAAATACAGAGCTGCTGTAAAGACAACACAAAAACACAGTAATTCAATCTTACTTGCTGACGGCTGCCTAATCAGCCGCCATCTTGGACTCTGATTTGATCGTACATAGCAATTGTCGACGTTTTATCCGGCTATGTCTCACATAACCTATTTTGCTACGTGTGACAGGCAGAATGCTGCAATAGGCAAAATAAACACGTTGAGTTGAGCGTTGATTGCGTGGAACGGATTGCTGATTAATTAGTGCCTCGAAGCCGTTGACACAAAATGGAGCCTCGTTTGCGCCGTAACATCAACTATCGAAAGTCGCATCGACGCAGGTTGGGCCAGAACTCAGGTGATGTGGACAAACAAGTAGACAAGTGTGTGTTTATACGCGTGTGATGAAGTCGGGGAGATTGGAGGATGACACCACAGATGTTCCTGGCTAAAGAAAATTGGGCTGACAGCTGGTGTGTAATAACAAAACTAACTGAGCGTCATTCCCCAACAGCTGTGTTGCCCGCTATGAAATGTCGGGCTGCCCATGAGCAATGTGTTGCGTCGGGAGTACCGCGTATGTGTGTGTGGGGGTGTTCCCCCCATTCCAAAATGCTCACCTGAGCGTTTCCATCCCTTGAGACATTAGTCTAAGTTAAGTATTGATAATGAGTGTGGGTATCCATCAAGAAAATTGGCTTCAAAATAGGCTGAATGGAAAAATGTATCATAGCAACAGTGCAATGACATTTCAAGTCCAAAAATCCAAACATACATAGAGACGGACGTCCGTCCATTTGCATCTGCTGCTTATCATCGAGTAAATGGATTAGCTGCAAGGCCAACCCAGCTTGAATTCCGGACAATGGAATTCAATTCTTAACTCAGAAAATGCCTTTAAATAGTAACACTTTTCGGGACAAAAACTAAAACCCCTATTTTTGCGATTTAACCCAAAACTAGATTCATCCAAAAGGCCTATATTCAGACCAGCTGCAGGACAAAAGCCTTGTCTTGGAGCAAGCAAAGGAAATGAACACTATTAATCCGACCTTCAGGTGGTGTCTAAATGTGTTCAGACAGACGGATTTTGTTGCGTCTATTTTATTTATATTTTCACATTTAACTGCCATTTATGAATTTATTCCTGAATTGAAAATATGACATGGAGCGCCATTCCCCAATGTGTTCAGGTTTGGTTTTTCTTGCTTGGGTGCCGATAAAGCGCTGGTCAGACCTCAGGAAATGCTTTTTTTTTCACTTCCACAAGGGGGCAGCATTTGCCTTTTGTCCATGTTAGCACTTTGTTTCACCTTCAGCTGTTGTTAAAAGCGCTATGTAAACCAACATGTATTGAATTATATGTTGGTGAGCCACCCTCATTTCAAGCTCAGATAACTCCAGACCCATATCACTTAGGAATTAACTATATTTTTTCTGATGAAAGAAGAGCGTCTACGTTTCTTAACGCTGTGTTGAATGTTTATGTAGTTCTAAAACTCAATATTTTGTGGGTCCTGCAATTTGAGTGAAAATGACAAAAGCCTTGGCACGAGAGGGGATACATTTTTGCACATCGTCTGGCAGTGAATGAGTTAAAAGATGCAGGCGGCCACAATTCTTCCAAACAGGATGCTGTGAGAGAGAAAAAAAAAATCAAACTAATATAACATATTTCTCTATGTATAAAATCTGTGCAAAATACATGCTCGTTACATATTGTATCAGAAGATGTTTTTCAATGCAATTTGAATGAAAATGACAAAAACCCTGGCACTGGAGTGGACATATTTTTGCACATCGTCTGGCAGTGAATGAGTTAAATGCATATGTGAAATTGAAGTCAGTCTGGATAATTAATTATTGGGGATTGTGTCTTGTTACGTGAGCAATGCAGCCGTGAAACTTTGCTGCTGTGAGACTAATAAAGGCAAATCCAATTCAATCCAATCGTACTCTTAGTGGGGGAGTTTAAGGACTTTGGGTTTTGTTTGCGAGTCAGCTCGGGACAGAATGGGAGATTGACATGCTAATCATTGCAAGGTGTGCTCTGATGCGGACTTTGCATCAGTCTGTCATTGTGAAGAACGAGCTGAGCCAAAAACTTACGATTTACTGGCCGATCTACATTCCCATCCTCATGCGTTATGCGTTGTGACCGAATGAAGCAGATCGGGGATCCAAGTAGCCGAAATAAGTTTACACCAAGCTCACACTTAGAGCTAAAGTGAGAAGCTTGGACCCAAGGGAGGAGCTCCGAGTCAATCTGATTCTCTTCCACATCGAGAGGAGCCAGATGAAGTGGCTAGGGTATCCCCGTGGTGATATGTTCCGGACATTTTGCAGCAATCGGAGTCCCTGGGAACGACCCAGGACATGGAGGAGAGTCTCCCAACTGACCTGGGAACCTCTTGGGATCACATCTGGGGAAGAGCTGGAAGAAATGGCTGGCCTGTGCTTTCCATGCTAAGCTTGTTACCCCTGCGACCTGACAGATTTGTTTCACTGTAACTCCATAAAAGCACAGTGGGGAAGGCAATCGCAGCACGGGGTTGTTTTTCTTTTTATTTTACTGAGCAGCCGTCATGGCAGGATATCAAGAGAGCACAAACTGTGACCAATCCTGATGAGCTCTGACATTTCCTGTCTGCTGTGATCTGCTTGTCGATATGAGTCGACACCTTGATTTGTTTTGACCTTCTGAGTCATCGCAGGCACACCAGCTGATCGGATGCAGGAGGAGCAGTCATTTGGCCCTATTTTTCGTTCTTTTCACCAACTTATCCAATTCACTGCCAGACGATGTGCAAAAATGTATCCACAGCAGTGCCAGGGCTTTTGTCATTTTCACTCAAATTGCAGGATCCACAGAATATTGAGTTTTAGGACTACGTATTTAATGCACTTTAAGAAACCTTAGTAGACTTTCTTCTTTCATCAGAAAAAAAAAAGAGTTAATTCATAAGTTACATGGAACTGGAGTTATCAGAGCTTGAAATGGGGGCAGCTGTACAAAAGGCAAATGCTGCCCCCTCATGGGAAGAAAAGCATTGCAAGAGGTCTGACCAGCGCTTTATCGGCAGCCCTCCTAAAGAAAAAAGCCCCACGTCATGCTTTTCAATTCCCGATAAATTCGGGAATGGGGGTGAATGAGTTAAAATGCTAGCGCTCTATAACTCAACATGTTTTGCTTTAAACAGCACTCTGAAAATTGATAACATTTACATTGGTGTACTGTCAAACTAAACAATACACTAAAATTATTCTACAGAGTATTAAAAAAACTCTTAGCCTTTAGTCTGTCATCTTAATGCTAAAACTGACACAAAAAAAAGGAAATATACATACAGTTTAACACCTTGTGGTCTTCATATTTTAATACAAAAGACTACATTAGCCTATAAAAACAACAATCAAACAACTCAAAATACAGTAAAGTCTCGTTATATCGATATTCAAGGGAGTCCGAAAAAATATCGATATAACCGGGACTATCGATATATCCAACCCTGTTTGCATGTGATTTTCTCCGTGCGTGCATAGAAATAGTATCGATATAACCGGGACTATCGATATATCCGATATCGATATAACGAGACTTTACTGTAATATACATTCTTTATCCTCTGTAAAGACCGGACCCATACACAAACTACAGTTGTCTATGTAAGATGCAGACTGTACAGTAGTGTATCCATCTGTCTGTCTTATACTACCCCCTGGTGGCCAGGTCACCACTGCATTTTGATTTTGACCAATAAGGGAAGCTTTCTTGTGCAACTAAAAAGGCACAAAATGAATCGTATTCACCAGAGATTGCGTTAATCTCTATCTATCTCTGACAAGCAATACATGAAACATCGAATGTTCGATTAGATTTTCATTTCACCTGCCGACAGTGACAGCCCGATGCTCAACTTTAGTTTGCACTAGGAGCCCCCCATCTTTTTCCCCTTTTGCCATGACTTTATTTGAACTTTGTTTCTCATTTCCTATCCTCCCTTGTTTTCCACCTTATCAATCATTCACCGCTGATCCATTTAACTTGGCAGCACACGGTGCCTTGGTGCAACGACAGTCCCCATGTCGCTCATCATATATACATTCATATGAATGAAAATATGTTTTTGTTTTGTTTTCGAACAGAAAGGAACAAGCAACAGCGGTTCAATGAACATGTTTTTCATTACGAAATGCCAGGACTGAACAGAAAAAGAAAAAGCAACATTGAACAAAAGAACACTTGCATTCAAAAATACAGACACGCAAGCGCTCATAAACAACGTTGGGCTAATCACGCAGACGGGCCGTGCATTGTTGATGGGTTGGCTCGGGGAGCAGGCAGGCAGCTGGCTGAGTTAATTAACTAGTGCTAATCAAAAGCAATCTTCTTTCATTTTCTAATCGTGCATAGTTCATTTCTCGCGTTCCCCTCCCTCCGATAACGGCGGCCTTTGTGCGTGTGCGTACATGTGTGTGTGCAGGAAGTATATAAGCAGAAAGGAAGAGCAACCTGGTTCACTTCTATTAGACGAGATGAAAAGTAGGAGCACAAAAGTTAGGAGCACGTAATTGTTATGCAACACATTAGCAAACGGAAGCAATGGTGGTATAAAATGTTCAAGGAAAGTGGAGTAATGTTTATTAAACAAGTATCCAAATTTAAATCGACAGCAGTTATATTGTTTCCCACAGGTACAAAGTAGCACATGAATGGGACAACAAGCCGCCATATTCAAAATCAATCGTCGGTGTGACTTGTGAGAACTTAGTGTTTAGTGTGTGTGTGTGTGTGGAGGCTCAGAAAAATGAATTTATCAACCAAGCATCAACAATGTGTGAAAATGTGTTTTTGTTATCAGCATATACAGTAAAGTCTCGTTATATCGATATTCAAGGGAGTCCGAAAAAATATCGATATAACCGGGACTATCGATATATCCGACCCTGTTTGCATGTAATTTTCTCCGTGCGTGCATAGAAATAGTATCGATATAACCGGGACTATCGATATATCCGATATCGATATAACGAGACTTTACTGTATTTACAGTATACAGTTATCATTTTTATTTTACTATGCTTAGAATATCTTGTTTTTCTATCCTTTCGCCCCATCCCCTTTCAAATTGTTGATGTGAACTGCAAATTTCCCCATTGCGGGAGGAATACAGGTTTTCCGATTCTGTTTCTGATATACAGATGCTCCCCAACTTACGAACAAGATACGTTCGAACGGTCGTTCGTAAGGTGAATTTGTTCGGAAGTTGCTTCAGTGCTATTTTTTTGTACGGAATATATGTTTAAGGTTTATATAAGTATGTTTAAGGTTGTTATAATTAACCTGTATTGGTTTGTACTAAAAAATAAACATGATCAAATATATGCTCGATAAAGATATGTACATGAACAACTGGAGAAAATACTACATATGTTGGAGAGAGAAAGAGAGACAGAGAGAAAGAGAGCGAGAGAGAGAGAGAGAGAGGGAGAAAGAGACAGACAGAGACAGAGAAAGAGAGACAGAGACAGAGAGACAGACTATATATTGAGTTTTAGGACTATACGTATAAACATTCAATGCAGCGTAAGAAACCTTAGACAATCTTATTTCATCCGGAAAAAAAATGAGTTAATTCCTAAATTATATAGGTCTGGAGTTATCTGAGCTTGAAATGAGGGCGGCTGACCAAAGTATAATGCAATACGTACATATTGGTTTATATAGTGCTTTAACAACAGCTGATGTTGGAACAAAGCGCTAACATGAAAAAAATAGAGAGATGCTGCCCCCTCGTGGAAGGGAAAAAACATGCCGGAGGCTTGTCCAGCACGTTATCGGCACCCCCAGCAATAAAAAACTAAACCCGAAAGAATTCGGGAATGGCGCTCTGGCAGTGAATAGGTTAAGGTGCACCACATTATAAGGTGAATAGAATGAAACAAAAAGCTCCAATTGTGGCTGTTGAATTATACATCCACTAGATGGAAGCAGGCTAAAGGGAGTACAACACAATGCAATAACCGTGCAGCTTTATTTTGACCGTGCTTTACAAAATATCTCGATGCTTCCAATTGAATCTATGTTCAGAATTTTTTTATCTCAGCTTCCGGTAGGAAACAGAGGTTTACAATACAAACAGTTTGATTTCTTCTTTATCCACTATTATGGTATGGTCGAGCAAGAATCCCAGCATTTACTTTTCTACCTTAGCTATCAGGGCGCGTTGAGCCATGAAGAATAGAATGTGTACAAGCAGGTGTAAGCAAAACCAAATCTTTTTTTTTCTTCTCTTTGATCAAAATAAATGACCAGAAAATGTCCCAGCTGGAAAACATTGCATCTCAATGTAGCACAATTTATTCAAAGAGAGAATGCACTGAACAAGCACACATGGCGACGGAATTTACATTTAGCGACCCGATCGCATGCAAAATGCATGTCTGCTTACTTAGTACGACACTTGTGAACAGTCTTTTTCGTCTATGTGCGTACCGACTGAAATCAGCGCGCGACTTGTATGAGGGACCGAGAATACAATTAACGTAACGCTACATGTGGCCTGGCATTTGTGCTGAACAATGCATGAAATACTCGGTGGGCCGGCATACAAATTCCACCGTTCATACATGAAGGTGACATGTTTTTGTGGTCAAGAAAAGTGCTTATATAAGGAAGGGAAGTACACTTTGAGCACCTCGGTGAAACTGAATGAGAAAGTATTCTGTTCAATCTGAAGGCATATTTATGATGAAGTGGCAAGAATATCAAAACATCTGCCAGTGAACTGGCAACGTGAGTTGTTTAGTAGAAATTGTCTTCCTGAGATGAGTTACTGTATTTTCCGCACTATAAGGCACACCTTAATTGAATGGCTTATTTTAAAACTTTTTTCATACATAGAGATGACCACATTATAAGGCGCATAGAATAGATCAGTTGCATGATGCATCCACAAGATGGAGCTATTGTAAAGGGAAACCGAAACAATACAATACAGGTTTTACTTACAGAGTGCTTTTGCAACTGCTGCAGCTGTAACAAAGCACTTTCCACATCACAACAAACTAGAAATCTGAATATTGATCCATACAAATGACGCATCGGATTATAAGGAGTTAGCTTTTGAGAAATTTGAAGGCTCTTCACTATGGGAAAATATGGTACTAGACACTCCTCACCTCACGAACGAGATACGTTCTGAGCGGTCGTTTGTAATGTGAATTTGTTCGTAAGCTTCAGTGGTATATTTTGTATGGGATGTTTGTTTAAGTCAAACACTGAATGGAGAAGTATAAAACACAGACGCTCTAACACTCGTAAAAGAAATTCACACCGACTGTAGTACGACGACATATATCCTTGGGTCTTCAGTAAGCCATTACAGAAGCTAATGGCACGTAATGACTGAATTCTTCGTAACTCGAATGTTCGTAATTTGGGGAACGTCTGTACTTGAGATTCCGCCACAAAAAATGTCTCTCGTCAAACTAGCCTCTGGAAATTAATGCCAACTCATTGTGACTAAGACTTCCCACTTTTGACTTCACTTTTTCTTTGTTCATGGACTGTTGGATTCGGTTTAATAATAATAATAATAATAATACAGATACAAACAATAATAATACAATACAGATAGCCAACAGCTAGCCAGCTAGACAGCTTACAGCCAGTCAGCTAGAACGCTAATAGATAGCTAGCTAATGGACAGATAATAAATAGCGAATAGATAGCCAACAGCTAGCCAGCTAGACAGCTTACAGCCAGCCAGCTAGACAGCTAATAGCCAGCCAGCTATGTAATTTATTGCAAAATAGATAGCTAATAGACAGCCAGATAGCCAACAGCTAATCAACAAACAGCCATCCAGCCAGCTAGACAGCTAATAGCCAGCCAGCTAGCGAATTGATAGCTAATAAATAGCTAATAGCCAGATAGCAACAGCTAATCAACTAACAGCCAGCCAGCTAGACAGCTAATAGCCAGCCAGATAGCTAATGGATAGCTAATAAATAGCTAATAGATAGCCAGATAGCCAACAGCTAGTCAACTAACAGCCAGCCAGCTAAACAGCTAAGAGCTAGTCAGAAAGCTAATGGATAGCTAATAGATAACCAGATAGCCAACAGCTAGACATCTTAGAGCCAGTCAGCTCTGATCGGCTACGGTCACTCACAGCCACTCACGGCTCGCAACTGGTCAAGCAACATTACGATTCTCAATCATATAATCAGCTACCCTTTAGATAGATAGATAGATAGATAGATAGATAGATAGATAGATAGATAGATAGATAGATAGATAGATAGATAGATAGATAGATAGATAGATAGATAGATAGATAGATAGATAGATAGATAGATAGATAGATAGATAGATAGATAGATAGATAGATAGATAGATAGATAGATAGATAGATAGATAGATAGATAGATAGATAGATAGATAGATAGATAGATAGATAGATAGGGTAGGGTTTACTCCACCATGTAAATTGGGAAAAAAAGCCTTTTCCTCAATCATGATTACGTCGAGATCCAATCCAACGAGACACAACATTCTATAAAAAGAAAAAAAATGGCTTTGTTCAGCGCACATCCTTCAGCATGGAATTAGTATGTTAATTATCTGATGGCGCAGAGTGGTGATTATTATTATATGTATTTGTTTTCATGGGGAGAATGTATTAAGAGTATATATATCTCTATATATCACTTTGCTGCTGTGAAATGTAAATTTCTCCACTGTGAGACTAATAAAGGCATATCCAATCCAATCCAATCCAATATATATTTCTCTGAAGGTGTTCAGGCACAGCAAAACTGAGAATGTGTTCACTTTTGGTGTCCGATGGTGACGGTGTGCATGCCTGAAGCAGGGACTGGGGCAGTAGTGTGTTAAAATGAGGATTAACAATTGATGTTTCCATCTAGAAGACAAGGTACGGTAGCAAAGAGATTTTTTTTACCCTCCCTTCTTTCAAGAGTTGAGAAGGACAATTTCATTTCGTGTCAAATGAAATATTCTCTGCACCTTAACGGTTAATTAAAAAAAAGAGAGAGAGAGGGACAGGGTGTCGAAGTGAGGGAGGAAATTATGCCGCCGTGACCTATTAGCAAGTGTAATTTAGATACTTCCGATTTTAGATTAGGGGTGGGGGCAACGCCAGAGGAGCAGAAAGAGATGGAAGACACGGCTACAATGTCAAGCGTTCAAAGATTGATGTGACGTGATGTTTATTATTTTGTTGATCGTAACACTCCGTGTTGTAAAAGTGCACCGAGGCAGACTGGGAGATGTTGCGAATAGTCTGTAAAGTTGCCCTGTCGCTATGTAAGGTCTCAAAAATATCCCTTGCATATCAAGTATCTCGGCACTGCAAACGTCAACCGCAAAAACAAACAGCTATTTACAGAGGGTTGTGTCAGGAAGAGCATCCGATGTAAAAGCTTGGCCAAAACGAACATGCAAATCAAACCTCTGAAGATGGAGGACACTGATTCGCTGTGGCGACCCCTTGAAGGGAAAAGCCGAAAGGAAAATAAGAGGAGAGTATTGATGACTGATAGATTCTGGGGTCAATCTGAGGTGAACAGACACAGCCTGTTCAACTATCATCTTCATGTAGGAGATCGGGCTTTGGACTAATTTACGACTCCTTCACAGGAATTGGTCATTAGCCAAGCTACAAATCGATCAGTTCATGGAAAGACAACCCATTAAAATGTCTATGTTCTGTTGGTTTATGGATATTTGTGCATTGGACGTCCAGAGGGGGCATATTAAAATCAGGAAAACTATGTTTTACTAATATATCACTCAAATTTGCGTATACTCTCAATAAATAGCTAGCAGAAGGCTGCAGAAGTTGGCCGTCGATCATGAATGGCTGCGTCCCCTGCCGGTAGTAAAATACACCCTTCCTGTGTTTGAGTCTTTTTTGAGTGTCCGGGCCAACATCAGACAATTACTCACAAATGTAAAAAAAAAAACAAGACAGTCAACACACATGTACCGTCGATTTTGAATTTTCAGCACCTTTCGGACACTGGGAAGCTACGGTAGCATGTTGCTAGCCACAATAGATGCCAATGAACATTCTCTTTCGGGGCATGGCTTCATTCGCCCTCCCGAATGCACTCATCACAGTCGATTGCAACATGACATCCACAGCAATCACTGCCTGTCCAGCGATATTTCATATCCATCCCGTTTCATACACGATAGCCTGAAACTTACTTGCCATCATGATTAAAACTTCCAGCACACGCACAACTCATCCACTACACATAACTTGCCAATTTTGTGCATATAAATGCATTTGATTGACAGCCAAGTGGCACATAGTTCAACTTCCCCAGTTTCCGAATCAGACATGACCAAGTGCATATGTTATCCAATCAATAGGCCCAAATTATTCTGCTCCACTCTGACATTAAGACATATCTAATCACTGGCAGCTCACAGCAGCTTTCAATCAGCGCCATCTGCTCCAACAACCCGATGGTTGCATTTGGAACAACAACAGCGGCGAAGAGGATGTTGTTTTCAACAAATGCTTTCAACGTCGCAGCAGTCACACGGCAGCCTCGCTTCAACTCCAGACTCACCGAGTGCATCGGTGCTAATAAGTTCTGACATCCAAACTTGTCCAAGTTGATTAGGTGGCCTTTAATCATGCAAACATATCTGCACATATCCATGCGCCCCCATCCCCCAACAGACATCTAATCAGCATCTTAGCTCCCGGTACGAAACGTAAGGACAGCATCCGCTAACTGTTGCGACATGACCCCTGTGGTTGTGACACACAGAAGTGCATTAAGCAGATGCTCTGCCGAATAAAAAATAAAAAAAAGGGGGGGGGGGGGTATTGCTGATTGCTGCCTTGTCACTGGCATACAAACAAAACAGTCACCACAATGAAGGATAAAGACACCCAGCTGCAAACAAACTGTTTTTTAAAAATAATGTTAGAATTAAACAATGGTCCGAATTTTTTTTATAAAAAAACCATGATGGTCCATATACTGTTTAGAGTAAGAAGCCGAACAACCGATGGAAAAAAAATGTCTTGAAACCCCATATTTATAAAAAAAATATCTATGATCTGACAACTACAGTAAAGTCTCATTATATCGATATCGGATATATCGATAGTCCCGTTATATCGATACTATTTCTATGCACGCACGGAGAAAATTACATGCAAACAGGGTCGGATATATCGATAGTCCCGGTTATATCGATATTTTTTCCGACTCCCTTGAATATCGATATAACGAGACTTTACTGTATATCGGTTGTATCGACAGTACTGCTTATTACGATACTATTTCTATGAACGCAAGGAGAACATTTACAAGGCGCAGGATCGGATATATCGATAGTCTGGTTATATCGATATTTTTCCGACTCCCTAGAATATCGATATAACGAGACTTTACTGTATTATCCAAAGTATGGAATATACTATGGAATAGAAGACAAATATAAAGGTGAAGCATCAATGCCAACTTTTGATAGCGCTAGGATGAGAACCCCCCCCCCCCAAAAAAAAAAAAAAAAATCTTGAAAATAATATAGCTTGCTAGTATAAAAATAATATAGCTAATAAGCTACCTAGCTAGATTGAATACATTAACTAAAAACATGAGGGCATGGGGAGTAATCCTACTTAAGCACTGCCGATGGAGATCTTCCTTCTACGCACCACAGGAGTTGATCAACAAAATATTATTACATTGTTATCTTAGCATCTCTTTTTGTTTTTACGTTTTTGTTTTAGGCGGGTTGTGAAAAAATATTCTAGACTGTATGGTACTTTTTTTTTCCTTACAGGACAACCAACACCATTTTTTTGTTTCCGGACTGACATCATAAAAAACGTTTTATAGCATCTAAAATACCCAAAACACGGAGGCTGATATTTTTAGTCAAATGCAAAACACCAATAAAAATTACTTAGTGTCTAAAAAGTACTTCAATTTGAAACCGGAAGTGGCCAGTTTCAGAAGGTCCCGCCCCCTTGTCCGTGACGTCACGCCAGAACGTCTTGTCTTGCTCTAGAATCAAAATAATGGCTTCAGATTCGGAGAAGATGCTTTCTTGTCACTCATCCAGTTATGAATATGATTCAAATAGTTCTGAAGAGCAAAGCATAAATGTTTGCAAACGATTAAAGAAGTCCTCCCGTATCAATTCGAGCCGTGAGGACTCCAATGTAGTGTCCCAGAAAATGCACAAGATGGCGCCCAAGCTCCGTTGGAAATGGACTGATTTGTCTGCTGGGAAATTGTGTCAACTAGTATCAAATAGTAGTCTTGGTGCAACGCACAACAATTCACCATGGCGTTATTTGTTTTTTCCTTCTAATTTTGCCATTAACACGGATCAACAGAAAGTTTTCAGACCAAACAAAGTACTCAAAATGCATTGTGTATCGCTTTCTCGGTCAGGGGCGTTCCTGACGTGACGTCACGACAGGAATCGTCACCAACTCGAAAACAAGACTTCCTGAATATTCAGCGCGAGTCTTAAAACGTATAGCTATATGCCGTGGAATCTTTGTAAAATACACTTAGTAAAAGTCATTTGAAGTGATTTTACAAATTATGGACACAACTTGTCGGGAGGCGTCGGTTGTCCTTTAATGAGTTGTATATTTTTTCTGAGTTGACAACAGCTAAGACACTGCGTCTGAAAAAATATATTTAAAAAAAAGCTGATATTAGCAGTGAGCGGATGCCTTTTGTATGACCAAGGCTCCATAAAGTAATCAAATATACATATAGCTCCATCTTTAAAACCCTGCACACGCATTGCATTAGCCCGCTTTATTAATGCAAACCTGGCGTAAGAGTGGAGATGGGGAGACGAAAAGGTGGAACGAAATGAAACAAAACGTATAAAAAAGGGATAGGAGGGAGCGAAGCGGTATGACAGAAGATACTCAGTGCCGGTGTTAAATATTTCAGCCGTGGATTGATGTGAAGGAGGAAAAAAAAAAACACTTTTGATCCAAACTCCAAAAGGACTTTTAGAAAACATGCATTTTGTTGAGTTGGCTCATGCACAGTGGGATTCACTTGGGGGGGTGAAGCAGAAAAATGTTTTACTCACTAAGTGAATTCCCTTCAAGTGGGTTTTCTTGATTATGCTGCAGAAATGCATCTTTTTTTGCCAGGAGGAAAAAAAAATGCTGTGGGTGTTGCACGTGCTATATAGTGAGTGTTGTAAAAGATGCTCATTTGGAGGATTTGCTTTAATTAGAGTTGAAAGGAAAGTGAAAGCGGACGAGCTTCTGGCTGGGGAAACAACAGTCGAGGTAGTTATTGGCAGTTCCACTCAAGCACAGCTATTAACGAAGCAATCTTAAATAAGTGGATGCGGCTTTAAAAGTATGATGCCCAAGCAAAATTGTGAAAAGGCGGATGAGAGCGTCAATGCCATATTCAAGTTTGTGTGTCTGTCTTTTGTGGATATTGTCGTTTTCCACATTAAAGGACAATCGACGTCACTTTTTTGTTTCCTAACTGACATAAAAAAAAAACGTTTTATAACATCTAAAATACCCAAAACACGCAGTATGATATTTTTATTCAAGTGCAAAACACCAATAAAAATGGGTCCAAAATTGAGCTGCGAATTGGCCATTTTCAGAAAGTCCCACCCCCATTTTGTGACATCACGCCAAAAAGTCTTGCATTGCTGGAGAATCAATGGCTTCAGATTCGGAGAATATGCTTTCTTGTTACATATCCAGTTATGAATATGATTCAAATAGTTCTGAAGAAGAAAGCATACATGTTTGCAATCGATGAAAGAATTTATTCCATGTCATTTTGAGGCATCAGGGTTGGGAAATGTCGCACACAAGGGAGGCAGAAAATAGCGAAAAAGCCGTGTAGAGAATTAGTCAGCCCGTTTCCACAGGCTGATAAATTCCTTCCATGGAGCTTGGTCGCCCTCTTCTGGTGGCTTTTTGGTGCAACACGAGGTTTTCAGACCAAACAAGTACAGCAAAATACATTTACGTGATATAAGGATTGCTACAATGTGTCTTTTTTTTGGTCAGGGGCGTTCCTTCAGTGACGTCACGTACGGACTCGTCACCAACTCGAAAACAAGACTTCCTGAATATTCAGCGCGAGTCTTAAAACGTAAAATATAGCTAGATGCGGTGGAATCTTTGTAAAATACGCTCAGTAGAAGTCATTTGAAGCCATTTTACAAATTATGGACACAACTTGTCCGGTGACGTTGGTTGTCCTTTAAGGCCTGATTGTTGGAATTTTCTGGTATCGGGTGTGTTCAGGGTGATTTTTTCCCCACTCTTAAGGGCTTAAAAAACAGTAATGGCGTTGAAATAAAAATATTTACACTGTTGTGTTAGTCTTGCCCAAAACTGTCAGTGGCCCGGTGTCGTCACGACGACTACGATAAGCTTCAGCGATGTATCTCGAACATCTTCTCATACAAATTTAAC
The DNA here is from genome assembly GCF_051943395.1 of Hippocampus bargibanti. Taxonomy (NCBI): domain Eukaryota; kingdom Metazoa; phylum Chordata; class Actinopteri; order Syngnathiformes; family Syngnathidae; genus Hippocampus; species Hippocampus bargibanti. The sequence continues at coordinate 3,266,737 of NC_142748.1, read as the reverse complement.
AGAATATTTAAAATTAGCCATTTTGTGGGCTTCAAGCTGGTTTCACGCCATTCATTTTGTAATATTTTAACCCAAGGGTGTCAAACTCAATTTTTGCCGCGGGCCAGATTGTAGTTATGGTTTCCCTTTGAGGGCCGTTAGAAAATTAGGGAAGCCATTACAATGTTTCCCATCTCCTCCCCATATTGCGCATAAGACACACAACAAAGTAATGAATTATTAGTTTTCAAATCTAAAGTCAAGAATAATGACTGTAATTGGGGTTTACATGGGGCAATTTCAAATTTTGGTTCGGACTTTAGCAAGCATCACGGAATTTTATAAGTTCTATTTGCTTCCGCGGCCCAGATAAAATGATATGGTGAGCCAGATTTGGCCCCTGTGCCTCGACTTTGACACCCATGTTTTAACCTTACAAATAACTAATAAATAAATAAACTAATAAACTCTCTAATAAACTAATAACTAATAAACTAATAAATAAAAAAAACTAATAATGAAAAAATGCATGCAAAGGTTGTTGTAAAAGCGCCATATAAATCAAAGCTGTATTGTTTTGTATTCCCTATAGTTAAGCATGTTTTTTGATTCACGCCTATCAAAATTCTATTGACATTTCTGCGTTGTTAGGAAGTCTTTTTTTCTTTTTGGATTAGAGCTCGATTTAATTACAAGAGCGAAAAGTGTAAAAAAACAAGACAAATGGACCGTTGCATCATCCTTTTATAAAATCAGATTGTTATAAGACTCCACAGCTGAGCCTGCGCATGGTTTCTGTGTACCCCTCCGTACGCCCATGGCTCATTTCCACCCTCTATTTTCAACCGTGAATGGACCGGGTCACTTCCTTAATTCCTCATTTGCATATAGAACCAGCGTTTGGACCTCACGTTATTAGACACAGCAATTAGATTAACAGCAAATGTGCAGCACAATGTCATAGAAAGTCCCGGGACCGCAAAATGGTTTTCCATTAAAGAGCAGATAAAAAATAAAATAAGATAAAATAAAGGAATAATGGTCCATTGTAAAGAAATGTGTGAATTAATTTACATGGCTGATCATTTACAAAAGAAATAAAGATGTCAAAATATCTAACATTAAAAATCATGCAGTTATGGAATAGTAAATGAGACTAGATAATGGCAGTGAAACTGTATATTCCATTATAGCAACGCTGTCAAACTCTTTTTCCCATGGGCCACATTGTTGTTACCGTTTGCTCTCGGGGGCCATTATGAAATTGGGGAAGCCATGAGAATGTTTAATCCCCTACACATATTACATATAGCGAGCACAAGTTAAAAAATATCCTATTTCCCGGTGTATAAGGCGCACCCCCAATTGAGCTTTATTTATAAAGCGCTTTCACAACCGGTGCTGCTGTAACAAGGCACTTTCAAAACATTTAAAATATGACGTCCATGAAATCAATCCTGTAGGGGATCGGGTTACGCACTACTTCTAGAGGGGAAATGGAGTCGTTGGCTGCTGACAATCGTTGCGAGACCTGTTGTGGCTCAATATTACTTCACATATAGGGCGCACCTGCATATAAGGTGCTCCTTATACACCAAAAATATGGTATATTCTAAAATGGCGACAATCAACAAACGAACAATTACTTCTATTCAACTGGGTCTGAGTGAACTCATCGAATCGGGCAAGCATGCGAAGGCCACTCAAAGGATGGCAAACAACAACAAGGATCAACACTTTGCTTCCAAACTCTTCATCACGCACCATCGGACCTGTGTCTCAGTCTAACAAATAAGCCCTCTGTCCCCCACATCCTCACCCTAGCAAATACAGGAGTGTTTCTTTACCGCCCTGGATGCTATGAGAAGATTTTTTTTTTCATCATCAATGCAAGCACTCATGCAGGAAATGAACAGCATGTCCGGTTCCCCGGCATAGCAACACCGGCACGTCCAACACAGTCTGGAAGGCCGGCGGGATGTTGAACTGAGAGCAGATGTAATCACTCAGGAGATAAGGAGGCAAGGTAGACTGAAGAAGAGAGATTGTGATGTCATACTATGGTTATGCGGATTTTGGAAACACTAGGTTCTTGAATTTGTACGTTTAACTAGCATGGCAGAAACGTAGCGAATTGAAGCCTGTCGTTACTCAGAGTGCCAAACTGCCTCACACTCACGTCAGTTTTAGTACTTTGTCATCTCATTTCACAGTGGGGGAACTCTGAGTCGTTGGCGGTCACTCATCGACTTTGATTTTTCTTCATCATGCGTCTCTCACATTATGAGTGCTATGCCGGAGCGAGATCATGTCTCAACAACAAACTCAAGGAAAATGACAAGACCAAGTTTAATTTGCAGAGTCGCCACTCTCCCTTCTCCCTCTTTGCGGTCATCAAGAGACTTTGGGCAAAGAAGGATGATTCAACCGTTCATTAACAAGTGTCCACCGAGGTGATGAAATGTGTCACGCCTACCCCCTATGGTGCCCACAATAATTACACGCAATAACCCTGGACACAAAATTGCTGAGGTGTTGACCACCTGGCCAAACGTAGACAACACAAAGTCACCTTATTAATAGCCAGAAAGGCCGATTCATTGATCGTCTTGGATTAAATGAGCACCCTTCACACTTTGGGAGATGATAAACAAGGCCGATCTGTTCGCTTGACGCCTGCGATTGGAGCTAGAAGGAAGCGGAACGCGAGTCAGCTTCGACTCGCGTGGAGAATGACTCACCGTGTGCTCTTTTACACTCGACCTACTAGGATTCAAAATAACTTGTTTGAACATCAAGTGCTTGGATGGCAGCTTCAACGGCAGTTTCACGCAAGAGTCTCGTCTACAACATTGCAATGAACTTGCACCCATGAACAACGGACATGCTCTTTGTCCCTGAAAAAAAGCATACAGTGATACCTCGGTTTACGAACCCCTTGGCTTACGAACTTTTCGGTTTACGAACGTTAAATTTATGAACATTTTACCCCTGCATACAAACTTTTTTCATACACGGAGCTGCCTCAATGAGTGATGTGTCGTTTGCGAACGAGCCCGTTCTAACAACAAAATGGCAGCCGACTGTTTTTGTCCTCTATTCCCCCCAGTCCTCGGTTAAAGCCACGTGATTGGTCAAGAACACAGCAGTTAGGGGGGAGGGGTTTAAACATTAAAAAGACAGGCAGACGACAGTGAGAAAGTTTCAACTTTGATAGTTGAAAGGCAGAGTGTAGACTGCAAGGTTAAAATAGCCCATCAATGAGGCTCCAATAACAACCCGCACAAGCCATCTGTACACTTGATGCAAAAAGCTATCAACCCAGCTAAACAGAACACAATTGATAAGGAACTAGATAAAATTATCACAGAGAAAGCACCTACAAGGGCTCATTCATCAAGATGGTGAAAGCATAAGGCTACGTTCCTCATCAAGTGTTTAATGCTGATGATAACGGCCACTCCATTCCATCAAGCCATCAACGACCATCACAAAGGTAAATAAAACAACTTTATTATACAGTACAGTTTATTTCTTTAATTATAATACTACAGCACATTTATTATACATAAAATAAGGTATATTTTGTGTAGTTTCAAGGCTTAGAAAGGTAGAAAATTATGTTTTATGGGGACCTGCGGAACGGATTATTCTCATTTTAACGGTTTCCTATGTTAAATTATTTTTTGGGAGACACACGTTTCACCTTACACATTCTGTCTGGGAACCAATTCAGTTCGTAACCCAAGGTATCACTGTACTTACAAACATTGTCCAATAATGACCCACCGCATCCCACTCTCCACCACTGAGCCTACTCCTGAAGCCATGCCACCACCCCTGATTAAAAGTCATGAATAAACACTTCCCCAATGCCGACATCCTTGGCGAAAAAGCCATTAAAAGCAAATTACGTTTTCATCAACATGCAAACATACCTTCATTTATCAATTTATATTCACAGAGGGGTCCACTTGTGTAAAAACAACAATAGAATGTGCGGGCGCAAACAAATACACAGGTGCCAACACAAGCCCTAACCTCGCTCAGGACCTACAAGGGCGAAAACGAAGCGCGGCAAGGGACAATAAATGCAGAGCTGTGCCTGTAATGAATAAGTTGCAAATGCCGATTAGGACAGGGCGGCGGTGACAAATGCATCTCATTCACTCATTAGGCCGGTGGCTGTCAGCGGAAGCAAAAAAATAGGACCAAGGGCCAGAGAGTAAACTTATTTGGTTTTTAACAGCCGTGTAATGGATTTCCTGATTGCAGATGAATAAGCTCCTGTCCGCTGCTCATTTATTTATGGTTGTTAGACACGTACGCCCAAAGTAAAGAGTTGGCCTCAGTACATCATTTAAAAAAGTGAAGGACAAACACCTCTTATCGATCTATCTATTGTACCTATCTTATCTATCGTATCTACCTCTCATAATAACCATATCGACCGTATCTACCCTATCGTATCAACCGTATCTTATCTATCCATCGTATCTACCTACCGTATCGAAGTACTGTATCAAGCGTATCTTATCTACCGTATCTACCGATCGTATCTACCGATCGTATCTACCGATCGTATCTACCGACCGTATCTATCGTATCTACATATATCCATTCATCCATCTAAACTATAATTAAAAAGAAGGAACTTTGGTTTACTCCTTCCCACTTTCCTCAAACATGCCCTGCGCCCCCTTTTACAAAGCCCAAGTCCCTACAAATGTGGACCCTGCCACTTCCCCAAAGTCACCTAGGATAGGCTAGAGTTCTCCCGTGATCCTATTTTTTTTATTACCGTGAAAGAAAGTCTACATGACAGTGACTCTTGCAGCATGATGGAAGACTCCAAGTCTGATAGGAAAATGAGAAAGCGGGGTCGTAAACTACTCAAGGTGACACCGAAAATAGGTATGGATCACTAGTTTCAGTGGTGAAAGTATAGCGGTAGAGCAACTTATACCATCTATTCATCCATTTTCTAATCTGTATTAGTTCACATGGGGTGTCAGGCTTGCTGGAGTCTATCCGGCTGTTTTTGGCAGTAGGCTATGGACACCCTGAACTGATTGCCAGCCAATCACAAGGGGAATATAGACAAATTCCATTTAAAGTCACACCTAGAGACAATTTAGAGTGCTCTATTAACCTGCCACGCATGTTTTTTGGAAACAGTAGTACCCGGAGAAAACCCACACCGGCACGGGGAGAATATTAAAACATCATACAGGAAGGCGGCACCACCTTATAACATATAATTTGAGTTACTAATCGGAAAGCAGAGTCTGAAATTAGAAATGACCACAATGAAGAAAAAAACATGTACAGATCATAACACCCCTTTTGCGCTAGTCTCAAAAAGTTATGTCATTCAAACAAACCGCTGAAATCGGCAAAATCAACGTTGACCCCTCTGTATCATCAAGAACATACCATTGACAGAATAACGGACTGCAATGATCAAATAGACATCGGATACATCGTAACTTGAAAATGGAAACGAGGGAATTAGCGACCCTTGACCCCTTTACTGCTCTCCTGGGGTTTCTCCTTTAAAGGCACATCAGCACTCAACAAGTTAATAACGTTCGAACCTTGGCCCGCAGTTGGCAGTCCAATCGTTTTAATCTACAGGCCAATTTAAGGCAGGCTGCATGCAGCAATCGGCTACTTTATTCGGCAAAGGACCATTTTCCTCCGAAAAAAAAGGACTATCTCTGCGACCAATCGACCCCAGTTTATTCAAACAGCAAAAAATTTGACCGGAAGGCCAATGTTGGTCCTGTGAGAGAATGAAAGCATTATTACCCGAGACATCAGCAGCAGGACTCTCGAGATTCTGAACTCATCAACGGCCTTAATTCTAATCTCGACCTGGTGTTGCTTTGGCAATAAAAGACAACATAGTTTCATTTCAAGTCAAGCCACCTTTGCCCTTTTTTAACATCTCACTTAAGACCAAAGAAAACACATCAGGGTAAGGAGCAAAAACTACCACAGATGTCAGCGTGAAGTCAATCATGTCTAAATGGAAGACAGAAGCTTCAATTTTGTCTAGCGACACCTTGTAAAATGTTCTGAATTCATTAAACTACAGGCGGTTCTTACTGTCTTTCATTTGACTCTTTTGATCAGTCTGTATAAATAAACATCGCCTCAGCTGATTGCAGAAGGTGAGCGCGCTCTATTTTGCTGCAGCAGTTTGGATTCCGGATCAGCCGTTAGGAGTGTTTGGAGTGAACCTAACAAAGACAAGATCGAATCCTAAAAAAAATCAACGTTAAAAAATAATAATTTAAATTTAAATTATTAGGAGTTTGCATGTTCTCCCCGGACCTGCGTGGGTTTTCTCCGGGTCCTCCGGTTTCCTCCCACACTCCAAAAACATGCATGGCAGGCAGATTGACCACTCCAAATTGTCCCTAGGTGTGAGTGTGAGAGTGACTGTTGTTGTCTTTGTGTGCCCTGCGATTGGCTGGCAACCAATTCAGGGTGTCCCCCGCCTCGTGCCCGAAGACAGCTGAGATAGGCTCCAGCACCCCCCGCGACCCTAATGAGGAATAAGCGCTACGGAAAATGAGATGAGATGAGATGAGATGAGAAATAATAATTAATTAATTAACAAATAACAAATAAAAAATAACAATAAAAATTATAACAATTAAAATAAAAAATGAAAACATTAAAATTACAAAATTTGGAAATCGGAAATCAAAAACAAAAATAACAATAAAATTGAAATAAAATAACACAGTTAAATAAATAAATACATACAAATGAATAAAAATAAATAAAAAAATGAATGAATGAATGAATGAATGAATAAACGAACAAATAAACAAACAAAAAAATGAACAAATAAACAAACAAATAAACAAACAAATAAACAAACACAAAAACCAACACAAAAACCAATACATAAACCAACATATAAATGAACACATCAACCAACACATCAACCAACACATAAACGAACACATAAACGAACAAATAAACGAACACATAAACGAACATATAAACGAACATACAAACGAACATACAAACGAACAAATGAATAAATAAATAAATAAATAAATAAATAAATTGTTTACTATATTATGTCACAAGACGGACACAGTTTGACATAAAACTGTGCAGTAAATAACCAGGAAAAGAATGAGTCTCGCAAAAAAAAACGCATTGGGAACAGCAAGAGGGGATCACTCATGCAAAATTGCTTGTCGCAAATGGACAAGGAAAAGCCAACAAGCAAGAAAAAAAAAAAATCGAACCACCCGAAGATACAGCAAGGACGAGGCAAAAGCGGAAAAAAACACCACATAGAAGACCAGACTTACTATGGTGGTTGGGAATGGCAAAGGTCAACAAAACAAGCACTTCGACAAGACACAAGAGCAAGGCGACTATTTCGAGAAGTGATAGCTTCAACTGTCCCATGTATTGATCATATCTGTTCAAACTTCATGACCGCTGAGCTTTGAGTAATGGGAAGTTCTATTTAAAGGCAGACATTTTTTTTTTTTTACGTATTTGTGCTCATGCGTACACATAAGCACGGCCAAAGCATCCGCGTGTTATCGCCGCACGAATTTCTCGCCATCCATATTAATATGAGCGTATGTGCTACCGTCTTCCTATTTTTTTACATAAGGCAAAGAAGAAAAGGGAAATCCTTCAACGGCATCCTGCAGGAAACAATTAATTATCCGTCCATCACAGCGGAGGTAAAGTAGAAACCTCTTTAGCGGGGATGTCAGTGGTGCTGACGGCGCCTACCGAGCATTGAACGCGATCATTACGGGGAGGCTCCGATCACAGGGAAGCGTGCTGACAGTACATAAAAAAACTGCCATTTGTCTATCAATTCATCCTCCTGTTCAGCACCCCTTCAATTTCTACCCCCCCCCCCTGACCTCCCTCCTTAAATTCATACTTCCTTCTCTTACAACCGAGCGAAACAGTGGTCGTCAACATCAAACAGTAAGAAAGAATGAGACACATCGTTAGCGAGAGAAGACAGGCAAAGGAAGGATGAAATCGTTTAGACGCCGCCGCGGAGAGGAAATTGCTACGCCTGTCGACAAAGAGAAAAAAGGGATGGAATCAAAATAAGACGCAATGTACAACGGATGCCACAAAGCGAGAGGCCAGATCACCGATGACAACTTTGATTGGGCGATCGCGCTTGCGTGTCATCGGATGAGTACCGATCGGACTCTCGGCCCTCCAATCATCGCTCATCCCTCCCATCATCCCCAAATGGAACCCCAGGTGTGGTCGAGAGAGGAGGTTGTGTTTTGAGGCGGTAACAATGAAACGTGAAGATTTGGTCATGTATTAACCATGAATGCAGAGAACTGCAGATGCAGTGCAGGCAATCTGGTTGTTGAACAAGTTACTGAACACCCTTTTGCTCTTGCTTGGCTCAAAAACAGAATAGGATTTGCAGGGAGTCGTTTATGGACTTTACCATTGGGCAAACACATTGAGACATCAATTTAAAAACAACTTTTCTTCGATTTAAAGCCAATAGTCTTGCTTGGGTCGTCATGCTTAAAATTCAACAAAATGTATTATCATGATACAGTAAAGTCTCGTTATATCGATATTCAAGGGAGTCCGAAAAAATATCGCTATAACCGGGACTATCGATATATCCGACCCTGTTTGCATGTAATTTTCTCCGTGCGTGCATCGAAATAGTATCGATATAACCGGGACTATCGATATATCCGATATCGATATAACCAGACTTTACTGTATTTTGACTACTTCCCCCTTTCCTTTCTTATGCAATGGACTAGTCCATCAACTGACTGCATACGTGAAGATGTAATTCAGGAAGAGAGCAATAATCAACGTGTTGATGCATGGTGAGGAAAAATAAAGCACAGTAATATGCACAGACACCAGATATGGCGGACAGACAATTTCTAAGCAGGGGTGTCAAAGTCATTTTTTGCCGCGGGCCACATTGTATTTATGGTTTCCTCTCGAGGGCCGTTATGAATTTGGGGAACCCATTAGAATGTTTAAATCCCTTCAAATATTACATATAGAGCACACAGCAAATTAATGAATACGTCGTTTTCAAATCTGAAGTCAAGAATAATGACTTTTATTGTGGTTGACATCCAAAAATATGAAATTTTGGCTCAGATTTTAGCAATCATCATGGAATTTAACAAGTTTGATTTGCTTTCGCGGGCCGAAAAAAATGATGTGGCGGGCCCGATTTGGCCCGCGGGCCTTGACTTTGACACCTGTGTTCTAGAGAATAATAATAATAATAATAATAAATGAATCGTAGATTGAAACCACGAGGGTATCAGTGATGCCAAAAAGGCGATGAAAATCAAACTCTGAAAGCGCCACGGTTTCTTTTTCAGACGCTAATATGGCCAAAAGGTCAAGTTGATAGCGAGCATGAGATACTGCTAAGCGCTTGCGCCTTTTCAGCAGCACGAATATGCCAGCACTGTTTTTGATTTGGGAGGAATGTCGGTGTCGTTTGACTGTCATGGCGACACAGCTCTGTGGCGATTGTGTTTTTTTTTACGCCTGTAATGGCCGCCATTTTCACAGCCGCGCTTTGTTCAGCGGAAAGGTCGATGCGTATGTGGAACTGTCGCGGCTTGGAATTGAAGCGGATTTACATGGGACAGGAGATGTGAGAGAGTCTCTCTTCGTCAATGGATGCTACAGCTTGGTGTTTGCTATCAACATTTAGCTTGTAGCAAACGTGCACATTTTACCATGAAGTCTTTTATCGACTGGAGAAAAGGAGGCTTTGTTCCTCTTTCTTTCATCTAGAACTGCTTCATACTAGAAAGAGGGTTTCAGAAATTGCTTAAGATTGAATGACTGTCTGTCTTTTGTGTTGTGTCACATTATTTGTTCGAGTTTTTTTGTTGTTGTTTTGACTTCCAGATGGCGCCGCGAGAGTGGCTGCCTTTACAGCTGGTGATGTATTTTGTTTTTCTACTTCTTCATTTCCGTTCCTCTTCCTTGCATCACTTTGCTGCTGTGAAATGTAAATGTCTCCGCTGCGAGACTAATGAAGGCGAATCAAATCCAATCAATCAAAATTTTAAAAATGCCTAAAAAAAACATGGACTAGCAGACATTGTCAGAATGAATAACACCCTCCCCAAAATGAATGAATAAATAAATAAATAACAATTTAGCCACATATAATCTCTATTGTGGTTATTTCTTTAATCCTCACATTTCCGTTTACCTTTCACTTTCTGCAGGACAAAGAGCACATAATAATCACTCCCTTTTTAACCCCCCCCCAAAAAAAAACGCAATTAGCCATGATTCGATCCCTTGATAATCATCCTCATTGACTTCATTTATGAACAGCGTAAGCTTATCTCACTCGTATTTACACACAGAGTGCGCCGCTACGGTCCCGAGAACACATCTGTGCCCTACGGCGGTGGTAAATACGGTCAAAGTTATTGCTGCCCCGCCCAAAACATACGCAAATAAATAAAGAGGCGCACCATCGTGTTTGCTGAAGCCCTGCGCCGTAAAAAAAAACTATGCAATGGATTCATGACACCTCTGCTTGTGACCAAAATATGCACTCTCGTGTGTGTGTGTGTGTGTGTGTGTGTGTGTGTGTGTGTGTGTGTGTGTGTGTGTGTGTGTGTGTGTGTGTGTGTGTGTGTGTGTGTGTTACCGTCATTGCCCTGGCTTCCCTCTCTCTTCAGCATTTGCACCGCCCCCACATACTTCTTCAACTGGACCTTCAGGACTTCATTTTCCCTGCACACACACACGTAGATATCACATAACCAATAATAAAGAAGTTGTAGGCGCGGTATTGGGTGATTGATCCGTTTTCCCCGCCTAATATTCTTACTGGAAATCCATTAGAGATGAAATTAGATTGATTTCAGAGTAGACATCAAGCACACTGTGCGATATTATGTGTGGTAGTGGAGAGGGGGGTGGGGGGTGTCGTGAGATACACACCTAAAATTAGAATGGATTGAAATTCCGAAGTAGAACAGAGATATGTGAAATGAGGCAATCAAAATGGACGTCACTTAAACAAATGGCAATACTGTACGTAGCAAAACTCGACATGACTTCATTCACTGCTATTCCCAAATGTATTCTGTATTGAAAAGCATGACGTGGAGTGCCATTCCCGAATGTGTTCGGGTTTTGGTTTCTTCTTGCGGGGGGGTGCAGATAAATCATTGGTCAGACCTCCCTTTCACGAGGGGGCATTTGCCTTTTGTCCATGTTAGTACTTGGTGACAGCTTCAGCTGTTGTTGAAGCACTATATAAATCAATATGGATGTACATATGCCCCCATTTCAAGCTCAGATAACTACAGACCCATATAATTTAGGAATCAACACTTGTTTTCTTATGAAAGAAGAGGCTAAAGTGTCTTAATCTGAATCGAATGTTTATGTAGTCCTGAAACTCAATATTCTGTGGGTCCTGCAATTGGAGTGAAAAAGACAAAAAACACTGGCACTGAAGTGGACACATTTTGCACATCGTCTGGCAGTGAATGAGTTAATAACAGCCCCGCTAAAATATTTCTACCTCCTCCGACATTGCTTGTGTCAATAAGAAATTGTCAAATAGATGGACCGGATCAACTTGCGAAAATACTACATTGTGAGTAATTTGGGAGACTCTCCTTGGGTGGATGGTATTTGTTCGCACAATAGACGAACTGATCAGAGATCATCATTAGCTTCTGCTAATCATCACATTCTAATTCTCTTATTTTATTAAAGATGCAACGGTATGCATAATTCTGACACAAAATATGCCTGTGATATTCAGGTACGTGATTCTTGTACGTGTTGGTTTGACATTAGCGCAGTATTGTGATTCTATAGACCCCCCCCTGTAAAATTCAACTGTATGCTAGTGTCAAGCTACAACGTTGACAAAGCACAGGAAAGGAAGTAGCGAACCAGAGGCAGTGATTTGTTTCAAAGACACAAAGAATGAAAAAGCGGGAGTCTCTTTACAACTTGTAACAGGCGGAACCTCATTGACTTGAGGTTGAAATCAATCAGAGTTGCAGTGAGGCTTTATGCCCTCCGCCAGTCACATTTAAAATCCTTTTGTCTTGCTCCACTGAACAACCCCTCTCTTTCCCTAATCCTCCACGAGTGATTTTCGGTGCCCCAGCCGCTTATCAGACTTCATTCCCAGCCTACACGGAGACCTGCGGCGTCCGTACGGTCGGCCACGTCGCCGTTATCAGACCCGCCCGTGGCCGAGGCGTTGTTCCAACTTGATTAAATTAGAATGAATCCGCCACCGCTTCACTCATTGTGTGCGTTCACGGCCACTTAACACATTTATTGGAATGTGTTTCATTTTACTGAGAACAAGTCCTTAGTCTGATGTTTACACCGAGCGAACAGGCCCTGGTTGTAAACCAGTCCTTCAGCAACCAATCAGGAACAAGAGAGACTATTTGGCTGCTGAGCTGAAAATGTAATGGTTTATTTAAGGCACAGGTGTCAAAGTCAAGGCCCGCGGGCCAAATTCGGCCCGCCACATTATTTTTTTTCGGCCCGCGAAAGCAAATCAAACTTGTTAAATTCCATGATGATTGCTAAAATCTGAGCCAAAATTTCAGATTTTTGGATGTCAACCACAATAAAAGTCATTATTCTTGACTTCAGATTTGAAAACGAGTTATTCATTAATTTGCTGTGTGCTCTATATGTAATATTTGAAGGGATTTAAACATTGTAATGGGTTCCCCAAATTCATAACGGCCCTCGAGAGGAAACCATAACTACAATGTGGCCCGCGGCAATAAATAACTTTGACACCCCTGATTTAAGGTGAAAAATTAAATGGAGGGAAGTTAAGTAATAGTATACAAGGGTAGCGCTTTGTTGCTATGACATTTGACCGATGATTCCATACGGAGAATTTGTTTTAGGCTGAAAAAAAATCAAGTTCTATAGAAATTGAGTACAGTGATACCTCAGCTGACGAACACTTTAGCTCACAAACATTTCGCTTTACGAACATTAAATCCACGAGAACATAATATTGGCATCCGAACTAGTTTTTGGCGGACGAACCAAACCACACAGCGCCATGGTAGCTGGCGGACTAGTTTTCGGCGGATGAAAACCAAACCATGCGGTCGAACAGCGCCACGGTGGCTGATGGACTAGTTTTCCACAACCCTTTGAGTGCAGACATGGTTTTCTATCAAGTGGAGTACTTTTGCGCTTATGGGACCAAAAAAGACCCCACCACAGCTAGTGTTAAGCCGTAGAGGACACAAAAGAAAATGACGGTCGAGCAGAAGAAGGAGATAATCGAAAAACACAAATGAGGTATGCGTTTGAATGACTTAGCTGTCCCAGTACCAGTACACTAAGTCGACCATTGCGACCATCCATTGACAACTATCATCAAAAATGTAAATAAAACGACTTTATTATACAGTACAGTTAATTTATTTCATTAAAATACAATGGTACATGTATTATACATAAAATACGGTATATTTTGAGTAGCTTTAAGGCTAATTGAGTAGAAATTTAAGTTTTATGGTGACCTGGAAACGGATTATTCTCATTTTTAATGGTTTCTTATGGGAAATAAATGTTTGGCAGACGAACTTTTCGCCTTACACACACTTTCTGGGAAACAATTAAGTTTTTAAGCTGAGGTGTCACTGTACTTGTTTTTGGTTGTTTCAACTCTGAAAAAAATCCAGTTCTGGAGGAATTGAGTATAACAACTGTCGGAAGAGATATCAAGGAGGCAGTCGCGAGACCTATTTAAAAAGTGACATTTCGCTTTTGCATGACAGTCAACCACTGAATGCCACTGCACATTTTCAGATTCCGCACTAGTGTGCAATCTCTTCAGCGTTTTTTTTTTTTTTTTTTTTGCCCCGTTTGATCCGATAATCGTTAACGTACAGCTTTTGTGAATAACCGATCAAAGAAATATACAATATATAAAACCGCTGCTGTCTCACCGTGGTTGTATAATATTTTATTTTTTTGGTGACCTGACAATAAACCCATTTTTGTTCAATTATTGATCCCTGAAAGACTGAAATGTTTTCTGCTGAGGTAACCACAGACACATTGTGCGATTCAAGACATAGAACAAGCTGAAGTCGCCACATTATGAACGATTAAAAACTTGGCAACTAACATAAAAATGGAATTATTAGCACAGTGATACCTCGGTTTACGAACCCCTTGGCTTACGAACTTTTCGGTTTCCGCACGCTAAATGTATGACAATTTTACCTTGGCATACAAACTTTTTTCGTACACGGAGCTGCCTCAATGAGTGATGTGTGTTTCGCGAACGAGCCCGTTCTTCTAACAACAAAATGGCAGCCGACTGTTTTTGTCCTCTATTCCCCGCCCCCAGTCTGCGGTTAAAGCCACGTGACTGGTCAAGAACGCAGCAGTGAGCGGGGTAGTTTAAACATTAAAGAGACAGGCAGATAACAGTGAGTTTCAAGTTTGATAGTTCAAAGGTAGAGTGTAGACTGCAAGGTTAAAATATCCCATCAATCAGGCTCCACAAACAACCCGCAAAAGCCATCTGTACACTTGATGCAAAAAGCTATAAACCCAGCTAAACAGAACACAATTGATGAGGAATTTGGTAAAATTATCACAGAGAAAGCACCTACAAGGGATCATTCCTCAAGATGGTGAAAGAAGAAGTGTTTAATGCTGATGAAACCGGCCACTCCATTCCATCGAGCCATCAACGACCATCACAAAGGCAAATAAAAGAACTTTATTATACAGTACAGTTTATTTCTTTAATTATAATACCATAGCACATTTATTATACATAAATTAAGGTATATTTTGTGTAGTTTTAAGGCTTAGAAAATTATAAAGTAGAAAATTATGTTATAAGGGGACCTGGGAATGGATTATTCTCATTTTAATGGTTTCCTATGGGAAATTATTTTTGGGGATACACACTTTTTGCCTTACACACTCTGTCTGGGAAACAACAACAACAACAAGATGTATCAAACCCCTCATACGACGTTTTTCTTTTTTATTCTTTCCATGCCTATGAGTCATCTTAATGCACAATAAACACAGCAATTTGGCTGCTCTTTGTATATGCTCTGCTATTATTTTGCAGGAATAAACAAAGCCAAATTCATGGACACATGTCACTAAATAATACTCCTGAGTGCAATTTACTGCTCATTTCTTTTGAATGGAAAATAGTTCAAGGACGTACTAGCCGACTCTGTGTGCACAATTATCCGGAAAAGGAAGTACCTATGGACCATATCATCAATTCTTTTTTTGGATTTGAGAATGTCTGGGGGGGATGCATAATGAAGCAACGTATTGACTCAGGAGATAGTGTATTTTTATAGCATCTTAAATACCCAAATCACGTAGGCTGATATTTTTATTCAAACGCAAAACACCAATAAAAATGACTTAAAGTGTCCAAAATCTGCAAAAAATTGAGCTGCGAATCGGGCATTTTCAGAAAGTCCCGCCCCCAGTGCATGACGTCACACCAAGACGTCTTGCATTGCTTGTGAATCAAAACAATGGCTTCAGATTTGGAGAATATGCTTTCTTGTTACACATCCAGTTATGAATATGATTCAAATAGTTCTGAAGAGGAAAGCATACATGTTTGCAATCGATTAAAGAATTTTGAGGCAACATTGGGGGAAAATCTCACACCCAAAAAAAAGAGGCACAAAATGGCGACCTCCAGTGGCCACCTCCGCTTCCGCAGGCTGATAAATTCCTTATATGGAGCTTGGATGCCCTCTTCTGGCAGCTTTTGGGTGCAGCACGGTTCTCAGACCAAACATGTGCAGCAAAATCCATTGACGTGATGGAAGGACTGCTACAATGTGTCTTTTTTTTGGTCAGGGGGCGGTCCTTTAGTGACGTCACGTACGGACTCGTCACCAACTCAAAAACAAGACTTCCTGAATATTCAGAGCGAGTCTTAAAACGTAAAATATAGCTATATGCGGTGGAATCTTATTAAAATACGCTCAGTAGAAGTCATTTGAAGCCATTTTACAAATTATGGACACAACTTGTCCAGAGACGTCGGTTGTCCAAAAATGCGAAACACCAATAAAAATGACTTAAAGTGTCCAAAATCTGCAAAAAAATGAGCTGCGAATTGGGCATTTTCAGAAAGTCCCGCCCCCAGTTCGTGATGTCACAGAGGAATGATGCTGTGCTTACAGAACCATCAAATATTTTGTTGCAAATATTGACAATTTGGGGTCACAAGGAGTGCCACAAGGCATGTATCGAGGTTTGCTTCATTTCAGGAAAACAGCTAAAAAAATGACAGCCTGATGTACGGTGAGGTTTGACAGTGATCTAATAATCGCGCACAGTGTACCGTTTTTTTTTAAACTCTGATCCCTCAGCTACAGGAAGAGAAACGGGACATTAGAAAGAAGAAAAAATAAATTACGACAGAAACTAAAAGGAATTGTGACTTCACAATTTCATTTTGGGAGGGGCGAGAGACCTGCTGCCATTCTTTTTCTGTCTTCATGTGTGAGTGTCCTCGCGTATGTCCGCCTGTTGCCGAACCCACTCAACTGGCCACTTTCCCATCTTCTTTCTGCCTAAAGACTGTTTTTCATTCCTCCAAATGATGGTGTAAAAAGAGGTTTTGTTCGAACGGGCTTGAGGGTTGAATATTCGGCACAGATTTTGTTTTTCTGAGTTTTTGTCGTTGGGGCTTAATTTTAGTTTGGGGCACAATAATGCGTAGGAACAGTTGCTTTGTTTTTAAACTGCAGGGGTGTGTGGTGATGAAATGTTACAAGGGCCAATTTACATTCTTGTTATTAGTTCCCAATTCAAAAGTCAAAGTCAACTTTACAGTCAAAAATGCTAATATGCATGACATACAGCACAGAGGAAATTACTGTCCTCTCGCACCCAGCTTGGAAGGCACTTATAATGACTTTGACAAACATAATAAACACGGAAATTTGCCGGGAGAGAGAGGAGCCGCTGCGTGCACATTTTTTTTTACATCCATAAATTAATCACAATTCAAATCTAAAGTCAAAATTATGAGACAAGCCGCATGCATATATGTGCATATTGCATCTTGGTACTGTATTTTCCGCACTATAAGTTGCTTCGGAGTATCAGGCGCGTATTCAACAAATGGGCAATTTTGTTTTCACCTATCGGGTGGACTACATTATAAGGCACATTAAGAACAAACTAAAATAGTGGCTGAAATTACCGTATGCATCCATTAAAGGGAATACAAAACAATACAGCTTTGATTTATATGGCGCTTTGACAACCGATGCAGCTGCAACAAAGCGCTTTAACGGAACATTTACTCATTCACTACCATTCCCGAATTCATTCAGGAATTGAAAATATGATTTAGATTCATTTCCATTCTCGAATGAGTTCGTTTTTTTTTTTTTTCTTGCTTGGGTGCCAATAAAGCACTGGCCAGACTTTTTATAATGTTTTTTTCCCTTTCACAAGGGGGCAGCATTTCCATTTTTTGTCACATTAGCGCTTAGTTCCTGCTTAATCTGTTATTAAAGCGCTATATAAACCAACACGTATGCATTGCATTTTGTACAGCTGCCCCCATTTGCACCTCATATTACTCCAGACCCATATAATTTAGGAATTAACTGTTTTTTTTTCTGATGAAAGAAGAAAGTCAACGGTGTTTTACACTGCATTGAACGTTTATGTAGTCCTAAAACTCAATATTCTGTGGGTCCTGCAATTTGAGTGAAAATGCCAAAAGCCTTGGGACTGTACATTTTTGCACATCGTCTGGCAGTGAATGAGTTAATTACAATATTGACTCGTTACAGTCATTCACAGACTTCATCCGTTCATATAATGTACTGATGGGGCTTCCTGTGTTGAATTAGCATGGTCTATGCTGCCTGTGCTTGTATCATTGTCACCACGTCATAAAGATTGTCAATGATGTTTCCCCTTTCAAGTCAATGTCACATAGATTTGACCTTTTGTGACAGACAGGAGCCACTCTGCTCTGAGACGTTGGAAAGAGAGAATTCAGGAGACAAAGGACAGGAGGAAAGCTAAACATAGTATGGTCTGGATCTGAGAAGAGGCAACGTAGGTCTATGATACATTGAGACGCACACAAAAAAAATCCACTGTGGTAAGAAAAAAGAATGAAAAGTAGGCATTTAAACTGTTGGTTCAAGCTGTGAATTTGAATGAGTGTCTAAGGCGGTGACTCTAGTCAATAATTGAGCACCCTGCAATTGATTGACAATCGTCTCAGCGCCAAAGTCAACAGGGATGGTGTTCCGCGATTCTCACGAGGACAAGCAAGCAGGGTATTGACTCTGATTTAGCTTTTCTTTCTGGTTATTTCTTGATGTTTATCGGTAATTTAGCTGACAGTATGATGCTAAATATCCACCAAAGGCTGATGTACCAATTAATTCACTCTTAATTTTCCCCACCGTGAGCTGCTCTCTCAGAAAAAAATGGCACTTGGTTGGGTCTTTTTTTCCACCACAGAATTACCTAATGCTGATTCTTGAGGAGGACCGAGCATATATCAAGGAATGTCTTTTGTCTTACCAACATACTTTTCCACATTATAGGGTATGAAATACGATATCTGAGGCCTGATAGTAATACAGTAGATATATGAAACATATATTTTTTAAAGTACAGTAAAGTCTCGTTATATCGATAGTCCCGGTTATATCGATACTATTTCTATGCACGCACGGAGAAAATTACATGCAAACAGGGTTGGATATATCGATAGTCCCGGTTATATCGATATTTTTTCGGACTCCCTTGAATATCGATATAACGAGACTTTACTGTATTACTTTTCCGTCTCCTCCTCACCATGGGTGAAAATGAATCACAAAAGATGGTGATATACATGCAGCAGCAACCGCTGCCAGTACCCTCTTTCCTTTAAATGATACAGACAGTTTCAAGCCCCTATTCAGCGGCTAGCGGCTCCTTTTGGTGATATTTATAGCCACTATTGATCGAGACAGATTTGGCTGAGGAGGAAAAGCCGCACTTGAGATTTAGCCGCTGACGACAGAATAGGATTTGGGAGTCGGTACGAGTCCGAGATGTGCATTGCGTGTCATAGTCACCTGCAAGGCCAGACCTCCCCCCCCCCCCCCATCTGCTTTTTCCGCTCCTATTAAGATATTACATATTAAAAAGCTGATGCACTATCCTCTCAAAACATGCTGAGCTTGAATTTACGGCTGACTCGAACCTGGAAAGTGGCTTTGGAACACACAGAATTAAGAAGTGACTCTAGCATATTCACTTCGGCTGGATTTGCATTGAATGGTCTGCTGAATTGATTTTTTTAGGGACATGTGTCACATAGGAGTGAAGACCATAAAAACAAACAAAACACAAAATACTAATATAGATAGATAAATACATAAATAAAAAATAAATAAATAAATAAATAAATAAATAAATAAATAAATAATAAACAAATAAATAAATAAATAAATACGCAGATAAATAAATAGATAAATAAATAAATAAATACAAATAATTTAATAAATACACAAATAAATAAATAAATAAATAAATAAATAAATAAATAAATAAATACAAATAGTTAAATAAATAAATCCCAGCTCTTCGTCATGTGTATTTGATTTATTTCATTTTGAGCATAGAACATTGGATTGATTTGCCTTTTTATCTTGATTTTTACAGAAATACAGAATAGTCTCCAATGTGTACATACACATATTTCTAGCACAGATATATTATTTTTGTATTTATTTATGTATTTTTTTTTAAATATGTTTTTATTGTTTTTCATATTTCCATATTTCTGTTTTTGGTTTGACCTATTATTGGGCGGATGTGTCCATGTGTTTTAATTTATACCAATGACATTTCAGGGAAAAAAATTATGAAAACTAATGTTTAATCCCCTTTACATATTACATACACAGCACACACACCAAATTAATTGATAACTACTTTTAAAATCAGTTATTTGGGATTATACAGTATATAACAATTTCAATTTTTGGTTCAGACTATCGCAAGCATCATGGACCTTAACATGCTTGATCTGCTT